>NC_139634.1:3161475-3166475 GCF_964638095.1 Poromitra crassiceps
GCACGCACGCGCGCACACATACACACACACACACACACACACACACACACACACACACACACACACACACACACACACACACACACACACACACACATGTACGTCATCATCATTGCTTCCTCCCCCATCAGAAAAGATCACAGTCCTGAGAAGGAGAAGAGAGGAATGAGTGTGAGACCGTACACTTCCATACAATGTTGTTGTCCAACACATCAACACATTGTCCAACACTGTAGTTTGGGTTACATTGTAACGTCAGTGATGTAGTTTGTTTAGTTTAGTTTTATTTTATTTTATTTGATATAGAGGGACAGTGTAAATTCATGAACACAGTATAGTGTAAAAGTACCCAATTGTAGCCAGAGGCTAACTAGGGTTACGTTGTAACATCAGTGATGTAGTTTGGGTTACATTGTAACATCAGTGAGTGTAGTTTGGGTTACATTGTAACATCAGTGATGTAGTTTGGGTTACATTGTAACATCAGTGATGTAGTTTGGGTTACATTGTAACGTCAGTGATGTAGTTTGGGTTACATTGTAACATTAGTGATGTAGTTTGGGTTACATTGTAACATCAGTGAGTGTAGTTTGGGTTACATTGTAATGTCAGTGATGTAGTTTGGGTTACATTGTAACATCAGTGATGTAGTTTGGGTTACATTGTAACATCAGTGAGTGTAGTTTGGGTTACATTGTAACATCAGTGAGTGTAGTTTGGGTTACATTGTAATGTCAGTGATGTAGTTTGGGTTACATTGTAACGTCAGTGATGTGGTTACATTGTAACGTCAGTGAGTGGAGTTTGGGTTACATTGTAACATCAGTGATGTAGTTTGGGTTACATTGTAACATCAGTGAGTGTAGTTTGGGTTACATTGTAACATCAGTGAGGGTAGTTTGGGTTACATTGTAACATCAGTGAGGGTAGTTTGGGTTACATTGTAACATCAGTGATGTAGTTTGGGTTACATTGTAATGTCGGTGAGGGTAGTTTGGGTTACATTGTAACATCAGTGAGGGTAGTTTGGGTTACATTGTAACATCAGTGAGGGTAGTTTGGGTTACATTGTAATGTTGGTGAGGGTAGTTTGGGTTACATTGTAATGTTGGTGAGGGTAGTTTGGGTTACATTGTAATGTTGGTGATGTAGTTTGGGTTACATTGTAATGTTGGTGATGTAGTTTGGGTTACATAGGGCTGTCCCAGCGAGTCGACGTAATCGATGACGTCGACTACGTAATTACGTCGACGCACGCTACGTGCGTCGACACGTCACAAAACAAAAAAGATGGCAGCGATGGCCAGAAAAAGTAGTCATTTCTGCACCGCAGCGAACATAACATTACACCATTTAACGGTGTTATTCGGCCGTTTAACGTTAACGTACATATTTCCGTTTGCTTTCATGGCTAACATGTAGAAAATTGATTAAACTAACGTTACAGACCATTGTTAGTCTGTTGCTGCTCACGTTAATTTACTGCGTGCATCATTTAACAGTGCTATTCGGCTTTTTACATTCTTCTGTTTGGGTTCACGGCCATGTAAGATGAGATCAAAACTAACGTTACAGACCATTGTTACAGTCTGTGACTGTTAGTCTGTAAATCGTTTGTATTATTTATTTCCTTACCCCCACACTGATGCAAACATACATTTGGCTGAGTTAGCTGCACAATGCACATTACTCCAGTGATTAAATAAATCCATGTCCTGTAAAAATACTGATCCTCCTCAGTTTAGGGAAAGGGTTGATCCATACAGTGATGAATCATGATGATGATCAATTTAATCTATGTGTCAGGTGGTCCAGTATTTTCGTGATGAGAGCAGGCAACTGACAAATAGGCAGGCACTATCTATTATATAATAAGATTCATATTAATAATAATAATAATTCATATGATCATATCATAATAACAGACATGGAAATTAGACTTAGACTAATTTTAAATATGTCCCTCCCTACAGTATTATATTATTATTTATCTCTCTCTCTTTTCAGGAAGCAAAGCAGTGTGGAAGAGTTTTTCCCCAAATGAGAATGAGATGGTTAAATAAAATACTGAAATTGAGAAGTTTTTGTTTATTTATTTGTTTTGGGTAAATTTATTGTTATATAATAAAAAAAATAAATAGAAAATAATCGCTAGATTAATCGACTAATCGAAAAAATAATCGTTAGTCGAATCGATAAGAAAATAATCGTTTGGGACAGCCCTAATGTTGGTGATGTAGTTTGGGTTACATTGTAATGTTGGTGATGTAGTTTGGGTTACATTGTAATGTTGGTGATGTAGTTTGGGTTACATTGTAATGTCGTGAGTGTAGTTTGCGGGTGGTTAAATGACACTTTTACAAACCATTAGTGCTATTTAATTTCATGAATGGACTCAATTACGTGGCTGGATTATTTGGAAGAGAGCCAAATTGGTGAGTAAACAAGTAAAAGTTAAATAATTTCTTTTCCTCCAACTGCCAGTTTGAAAGTGAAAATGCAACAAGGAGATGATATTGCATTAGGCTATTGGGTGATAAGTGCCTGCTATTAACGTTCACACATATTAATTAATCATTCGTAGATATCAATGAATTAATCGAGCAAACTCAAAGGCTTGAATGGTTTCTTTTCCTCCCGACCTGTCTGTCTTGTATCATGAAAATGCAAGGGGGGTTGATAGTGTTGCATTTCTGAATCTCTGATGTTGAGCTGAGGCTCTGATTTTCCAGTTCATAGCTCACCTGATCCAGATCAGAGAATTGAAGCCTATTACAGCCCCACTGCCCCCCGAATCACATGCCGAAAATATGGACTCATTAACAGTGCGTCGGAATGCATCGGGAACTTCGCAGTGAGACATGTGCATTATGGAGTGGTAGCTGTGGGTCCTCGTTCATGAAGATTATCCTGCTGAACACAAATGACCACTCCCATAAACTTGTGTTAACCAAATACCTTATTTCATGCATTTGAAGTCGAACTGAACCCGTATCGTCCGTTTCAGACTGAAAACATAATTTGTCTGAGATGACAAATTGAGAGGCGGGTCATAGTATCATGTCGATGATTTGATTTGACAATTCTGTCGACTGGCTTTGGCATTGGTCAATCATGGCGTGTTCCACCCCCAAATCGAGTGGGATTCAGCGTGTTGTCGTGCTACGCGAGTGGGATCTGCGGAGTACCAGGCAGCCACTTGCTTTGTGCGGAGCGAGCGGACAATCCGATGAATGGGTGCTGCCCGCTCGCCTGGAATCTCCGAGGGCAGACCCCTGACAACCACCCTCTCAAACGCTCTCAAGCGCACGCCTTTTATGCTATTTCTGTAAATATGATATCCCTGGAATGCGCGTTTTAACAAGCCAGTTACATTTCTTTGCATTCTTAGAGATTATAGTTTTTGTTTTGTGTTCATGTTTCTAACAATTGGCCAAGTTAGTAGTTAGTTTATGGGATAGGAATTCTGCCAGATGACAGGCACTAGGCGCCATTTTCTACTTCATTTGGAAGAGAAAATTATCCTGAAATGAAGATTTGATTGACAGCTGCATGTCGTGATATGATTGGTTGAAATGGGGTAGAAACTTGATAGTACTAGGTGACGTCAGCAAACTGTACATTACTGTTATCAATGAAATCTTGAAAAATTAACTTTTGATGTGAAAAAGTGTGAAAAACTAAAGAAATTAGACTTTTGTGATTTTGTTTGCATACATTATTAAATAGGTGCACTGCATACCAAGGTATTTGAACTAAAAGAAAAGAAAAGTAATTTATGAGTTCAGCTCGACTTTAACCGAAATCCCCATTCTAAAATTCCAGAGCCTTTTCCCCTGATGAGCCAACATGCCGGCAAATTCTGCTTAACGCTGCAAAAATCGGCCAATATCGCCCGATAATATCGGCCGACCGATATATCGGTTGCGCTCTACTTTTTTTTGTCATTTTTGCAAACTTTTTGTACATTAACATATCTGGTCGGCTGAGAGTCACATGTGCCTCCATGTTTTCTTTCCATTTCTATGGCAGCCTGTAGGCAGCTGAGTATTCAGTTTTCTCTGTCTCCTAAAGATAGTTAAATTGCTCCCCCCCTGGTTGGTAAGATGCCTCATTGTTGCCATGTAGTGAAATTCATTCATTCAACGTCTATTGGACACCAACGTTCGATCGATCAAATTCCGACAAAATTCTTAATGAACAATTATCGATCATTGATTAATTGTGCCCATCCCTACTCCTCTGCTCTTCCTCAGATGAAGGCCTCTGCAGAGGGAGAGGAGGATGAAGATGAAGATGACTTCCAGGAGGTTCCAGAGAAAGAGGGATTTGAGCCACACATTCCAGAGCCACTCCGTGCCGAGTATGGTTAGTCCATCACACACACACACACACACACACACACACACACACACACACACACACACACACACACACACACACACACACACACACACACACACAGACACACACACACACACACACACACACAGACACACACACACACACACACACACACACACACACACACACAGAGACACACTTCAAACACAGACACACGTGCATAAATAGTGAGGTTAAACCACCACTAAAGAAGACCTGCCGCTGCCCTGATCTTTTCAAATAAACACACGTGCACACCTCACACAGACACACACACGCACACACACATAGACACACACACACACACACACACACACAGACACACACACACACACACACACACACACACACACATACACCCTAAGGTTTTATAGTTAACTAAGCCTAAAGTAAAAACTAAAAGTAGGTGTGAAAAAACATTTGAGTTAACTGGGGGGAAAAGACTGTAGTGGAAAAAATGAAGTGAAACGATATTGAGTACTTACAAAACTAACTAAAATAAAATACAAATATACAGAAAATGTCTTTAGTTTCAGTCTTTGTCAACGTGGTCAAATTGAGCCTGGGATGTCTACCTGCAGTGTTTCCCACAGGATTTTGAGTTGTTGTGGTGGGTG
>NC_139634.1:3171475-3196475 GCF_964638095.1 Poromitra crassiceps
TTTTACAAGCAAAAACAAAAACAAAAAAACAATCTATAATTAGCTTATTATTATTGTGCTTGCTGAAAGCAAGGCACAATCTATAAAATCCGCCATAATTATTATTCGTACTATCTGCCAAATTTTGCGATTCCTCCTTCAAATTTCGTCCAATCTTCACCAAACCAAAGCACACATCATGTGTGGACTGTCCTGCACAACACTGATTTTGAAAAGGCCGCACCATTGCGATATAATCTACTTCCAAACTTCTGTGGGTGGGGCCTATTTCACAAAAACCGCCATAACTCCGGAACGCATCATCCGATGCTAACCAAACTTGATACAGGTCTGCATGGATGTACTCTGAGCTGAGTAAAAAACAGTTTTGTAATTTCCTATAAGGGGCGCTATAGCAATATTAAGTACCTGTAGCTCACAAACCATAAGAGCGACTGTTCCCAAATTGGGTCCATAGGTTCATAGAGTACTCTTCTACTCTGCCCTAAAAAAATACATTGATTGACCTCATGGTGGCACTATAACAGCCATCTTTACGTTTTGGTCCATAACTTTGGAACCATAGCTTCTACAAACAAAATGTTTTCCCCCAGGTTTCTTTGGCTTGCCCCACTTGTACCCATTGCTGTGATCTAAAAAAGTACACCTATTGACCTTATGATGGCACTATAACAGCCATCTTTACGTTTTGGTCCATAACTTTGGAACCATAGCTTCTACAAACAAAATGTTTTCCCCCAGGTTTCTTTGGCTCGCCCCACTTGTACCCATTGCTGTGATCTAAAAAAGTACACCTATTGACCTTATGATGGCACTATAACAGCCCTCTTTACGTTTTGGTCCATAATTGTTGAACTGTACCATCTACAATCAAAATTTGTTCGCCCCTGGAATCCTTGGCTCCTCCCACTTCTACTCACATACGCCCGCCCATAATTGCTTAGTCCACCCTAGCAACCATCTACAAATGCCCTAGCGACCAGCCGGAAACACCCTAGCAACCAGTTACTAGAACCTTTGATTGGTGCTGCAGGGGCATTGCAAGGGGCGGGGCGTCGCGAGGACAGCAAGCACAATGACATTTTCGTTAGGAAATTTAGCATATTCTAGTTATTATTATTATAATTATTATTATTAATTAGGTAGGCGTGACTTTTTATATAACCGCAGTAATGCGATAATCGTAATCGATAAGACCTAGCTCCAAGTGATATGTTTTATGGTCACTCACGACTCAGTTGGTCGCTGGTTGGCTTGGTTCCAGCCTTAAAACTCGTTATATCAGGATTTTTATGCCTCCGCCGGCGATAGCCAGGCCGGAGGCATTATGGATCCGGGCTGTCCGTCCGTCCGATGTTCGTTAACGCGATATCTGAGGAACGCCTTGACGGAATTTCATCAAATTTGCCTCAAACATCGACTTAGACTCAAGGATGATCTGATTAGATTTTGGTGGTCAAAGATCAAGGTCATTGTGACCTTTTGAACGCCATTTACAAGCTTGTTAACGTGATATCTCAGGAATGCCTTGACGGAATTTCATCAAATTTGCCTCAAACATCGACTTGGACTCAAGCATGAACTGATTAGATTTTGGTGGTCAAAGGTCAAGGTCACTGTGACCTCTCGAACGCCATTTTCAAGCTTGTTAACGCAATATCTCAGGAATGCCTTGACGGAGTTTCATCAAATTTGCCTCAAATGTCGATTTGGACTCAAGAATGAACTAATTGCAGAGGCATAAATCCGCGGTGCGGTCGTTCGAGTTCAAAATGTGAATGGGGAATTATTTTCCGGGGCTGGAGACGTCACGTGACTGTTGAGCTCTCTATGAAGGCTCTATGACGACTTTGAAAAATGGACCTTTCGGAGCTGAAAATCGGATTTGAAGGTAAAAAAAATAGGTAAAATAATCCAAACATAAATTCTGAATTCCTCGCCCCCAAAAGTCCCAGAAACCATGTACTGTGCAGCATTGTAGACCAAACCTGTGAGAAGATTATTTCCAAAGTGTAAATATTTATTCTCACACAAAAAATGGGTTCACGACGAGTGGGGAAAGTCGATAGGTCAACCAATAGGACGCCAGCAAAAAAACAATAAAACAAATCAGTTTTTGAAGCCAGATTTAGAGGAACATCTTGTTTTCAATTAACATTAGGATTACACTGTTGTGATGTAATTATTCAGTCTTCCATTAATATTTGATCCTTTTCTCACTCTCCTATAGTCTATGTCACCACCTGCTCCCTATGAGAGACACAGAGACATTGTGGAGAGAAGTAGCGTTCAAAGTGTGTTTTATCAATGTGTAGAATCAATGCTGTCTCCTTGCCAAGTACGTTCACTTGAATCACAAGAAATCTTAAGCCCAATTTATGCTTTGTCTGCCGACACTTTTGAAACGGTCGCCGACAGAAATGAGGACTTGAGTCAACACTTTAAAGTGTCGGTGAACAGTGTCTGCTTGCTAGTGAAATGTCTAGTGTCGCTGACTACGTCATAGTATCGCGCAAGTCTGATTGGCTATATAGACGGCACACGCTTGATTTCCTTGTTTTGGTTTTCACTCGATTGAAATGAATGAATGTGTCTCCGCTATTTTTTATCAGCCTGTCCTTGATGTATGACTTTGTGAAAATCACAAAGAACATTGTGCATTTCCCAGAGCGAGAGGAGGTGAGTTGTGTGTCGTTTATATGCGGCTGCAGTCAAGTACGTTACGTCTTGCCTCCGAGGTGGTTTCACTGTGCATTGCATTCCCTCTCTTGCCGTGGCTGTCTGCAGCACTATAGCGTCCCGGTGTCACGTGACCGTTGAACGAGGCGAACATTCACTGAAGTATAAATACAACACTTACCACACTTTATTTTTCGTCTGCGACCATGTGCTGAGCGACACTTTCTAATAAGTATAAATTAAGCTTTAGTGTTAGTGTCTTGAAGCATGTGGCATTAACTGGCATAGTTTTGCAGTTACAGCTCCGCCAGTGGGGGTCCTGAAGACCCCAAAGCACCCCTATTTCCGGCGTCCCTGTTAAAATCTCCCGGCCACTAAGTCTGGTGAAATTATCTCCCTCTAAACACAATTTGAATTGTAATAGGATACAATTAAATTCCCACACATCTCCTTTTAAATATAATAATAATCTTTCTCTGCTTTTCATTTCTTCCATTCATTTAGAGAAAACATGGCTGCCCTCTCTCTGTCCTGCCTCCTGTTTCCGCTGTCTCTCTCTCTATCTCTTCTCTCTTCCCCCTCTCTCTCTGTCTCTCTCTCTTTGTCTCTCGCTCTCACTCTGTCTCTCTCTGTCTCGCTCTCTCTCCCCCCTCTCTCTCTCTGTCCCTTTCTGTCCCTCTCTCTCTCGCTCTGTCTCTCTTACTCTCTGTTCTCTCCCTCTCCTCTCCTCCATCCTGTGCTGTCGTTCTGATTATCAGTCCTCTTATCCCTCTCTTTGCTGTCAGGACACTATCTCTCTCTTTCTCAAATTAACATTTTAATTACAGGCTCTGCTTAACCCTGGGAAATCAATATCTCTCTCCACCATCCTCTCTCTGTCTCTCCCTGTCTCTCTCCCTCTCTCTCTCTCCCTCAAACCCCCTCTCCCCTTATCCTCTCTCATTCTTCTCTACACCCACTTCCCCCACCCCCATTTCCTCCCATTGATCTGTCCTTCTTAACATCCAGACAGACAAATCTCTGCCATTTGGCTCCAATTGAAAGAAGTAGATTCAGTCAGCATCAGAAAGAGAAGGAGAGCTGGAGGGATGGATGGAGGAGAGGAGGATGTGAGTGAGTGAGTTGAAAAGTGAACTATGACAAACCTTAACATTCAAGCCTTTGTCACAGGGTATCTGTGTAGTCTTAAAGCTAGAGTGCATGAGCGTCCGTTCAATTACATTCATTAACCGATCATTAACCGTTAAGCGACAACATAAAAATGTAGCCTACTATTTAGAAGGCCTGGCGGCGGTGGTGCTGGAGACGGTGAGGGTTTCAAGGAGCCAATCATTAAAAAGTATATTTATCAAGGACTTTCCCTTGGAATTTGACACATTATTCTTTTTTTATTTTTCATTTAACCAGGTAGGTCAATTGAGAACCAGTTCTCATTTACAATGACGACCTGGCCAAGAGGCAGCATGAAAGGCAAATAGAAAACAAATGGACATAAAGAAA
Source organism: Poromitra crassiceps (assembly GCF_964638095.1). NCBI lineage: Eukaryota > Metazoa > Chordata > Actinopteri > Beryciformes > Melamphaidae > Poromitra > Poromitra crassiceps. The sequence goes on from NC_139634.1 coordinate 3,175,655, forward strand.
AACATAGAAACAAATAATACAATTATACACATCATACCAATCCTAAAAGAGTGATATTTACAATAATTATGGTGACATATTAAAAAGTAAATGGCTAAAAACAATAACGACATATATGAAGAATCGGATGGCTAAAAGCAAGTGCAATGATCTTGTACTATTGATTGTAGTGAGTTTTTGAAGGAGGAGAGCAGAATGAGTGAGTTCAGTTTTAAGAAAACTGAAAAGAGGAACGACCAAAGGAGGTACAGGCTTTGGGTATGAGGAGAAAATCATGCTGATTTTCAAACAAGAAGATCGGATGAATACTTATTTGATCTGATTTACTGCCAGTAAAAAAGTGCTTCCAAGACGTTGGCTGCTCCCTGAACCCCCCACAATACAAGAATGGTTGGATAGTAAAAGACATCTATATTATGGAAAGGATCACTCCAGAAAGGTCTCTTCATTAAACTATGGTGGTCTAAATGGGTAAAATACATAAAGCCGTTAAGGCCAGATTTTGTGGAGGTGCTGATTGATTGATCACTCAATGTTGCTTTGATTTATGAATGAACCCACACTGTCTTTCTCTCCCATATCTCCATCCAAGACACAATCCACACACCCACCCACCCACCCACACACCCACACACTCTACTCTCACACACCTTTTACCCATCCGGTATAAGGACCATTCATGTTCTCCCTCTCTTCCGCGACACCAGGCCCATTCATACTCTCTCTACCACAGACTGGAAAACCATGACCTCTCACCTGTTCTCTTACTCTTATTCTCTCACTCTGACTCTTTTGTGCACTAAAGCTTAATTTATGCTTTGTCTGCCGACACTTTTGAAACGGTCGCCGACAGAAATGAGGGCTTGAGTCGACACTTTCAAGTGTCTGCTACCTGGTGAAATGGGGGTCCTCTCGCCATTCCGAAGTGTCGGCATTCCGATCATTGACTTCTATGCTTTCGGAGAGGCGGCCCTTTTTATCTCCAAAAAAGGTTTTGCCATTGCGAAAGATATTAGGTCCGCCATTCTGACATAGCATCTTGAGTTATTTAGCCTACAGGGGTGGGAGAGGTTAGGTTTAGGGTTAGGTTCTGGGGGAGGTTAGGTTTAGGCGTGGGGGGTGGGAGAGGTTAGGTTTAGAGTTAGGGTCTGCAGGAGGTTAGGTTTAGGCATGGGGGGTGGGAGAGGTTAGGTTTAGGGTTAGGGTTCTTTCGCAATGGCGAGACAGATCTCCACTCCGACAATTTTGTCGGAATATTTCAGAGTGCCGACATTTCGGAATGCCGGGGTGTCCCCGGTGAAATGTCTAGTGTCGCTGACTACGTCATAATGTCGCGCAAGTCTGATTGGCTATATAGACAGCACGCGCTTGACTTCCTTGTTTTGGTTTTCGCTCGATTGAAATTAATGAACGTGTCCCCGCTATTTTTATCAGCCTGTCCTTGATGTATGACTTTGTGAAAATCACAAAGAACATTGTGATCAATTTCCCAGAGAGAGAGGTGGTGAGTTGTGTGGTTGTGTGTCGTTTATATGCGGCTGCAGCCAACTACGTTACATCTTGCCTCCGACGTGGTTTCACTGTGCATTCCCTCTCTTCTCTTGGCTGTCTGCACTATAGCGTTCGAGTGTCACGTGACCGTTGAACCACGTTCACTGAAGTATAAATGCAACACCATGAGCGACACTTTCTTTTTCGTTCAATTACGTTCATCATGTCTTCGTAACAATTAGACAGTATTTGTTTTCTTGTGTTCAGACATATAGGTTTATTAGATGTTTTTTACCTTGACAGTTTCGGCGATAGCTCTCACCTTCCTCAGAAGGCGAGAGCTATCGGCCAGTGACGCCGGCGCGGCAGACCTGACGGTTCTGCTGGGCACCCGGCCAGGCGTGTAAAAACGACTGGTTGACACGTCAAACCCAGCTGTCAGTAGACCGCTTCTGAGGAAGGCGAGAGCTATCGCCCAAACTGTCAAGGTAAAACAACATCTAATAAACCTATATGTCTGAACACAAGAAAACAAAAACTGTCTTACTTTCTTTTTCGTCTGCGACCATGTGCTGAGCGACACTTTCTAATAAGTCTAAATTAAACTTAACTCCCCCAAACTGTAAGTGGTTTCAAAAATGTATTTGTATATCTCATTTCCTTTTGTTTGTTTATTTATTTTCTACTCAAAGTGAAAAATGGACAGCAGAGAACAATAATTTTGCGCTAATATGAACGCTCTGTTACATGCTGTTACATGCTGTTACATGCTGTTACATGCTGTTACATGCTGTTACATGCTGTTACATGCTGTTACATGCTGTTACATGCTTGCTCTTGTACTAAAAATAAAGAATTTGAAAACAATGTATCCAATGTTTTACAGCTGCAACAGATGAAGCGTAGCTTTGACAAGTGCTTTGAACCACCTGTGCCTCAGACAAAAACAATACAGTGAGGGGAATTTGCATATTATTCACGAGGTTCATGGTGAGACAGTGGGCGCTTCCATGACACCCTCCCTCTCTGTTTCCAGCTGCCGGTTGCCTGTTTCTGCCCAGGACCGTTCATAGCGAAACAGACCGAAAATAATCATAATAATTGTTGTGACTTTGTACCTACCTATGTCTTGTAATGGAGCCCCCCAGCACAATCATCTCACACATGCATAATTGTACAACGGAGTGACAATATCTTGAATATTGACCGCTAAAGCTCCGTTCAATGACCAAATATAAGAATCCCTGTTTGGACGTTTAGCCTTCAAAATAAAACCGGCCGCTATGCAACCACATACTGTTTTTAGCAATTTCGGCTAAAATAAGCCCATACAGGGGGGGGCGCTCGTGAGCAGCAACATGTAGACACGTATGTGACTTGAGCTCTGCATGAAAAGGACAATTTCGTTAAATTCCAGCCTCTAAACCAACTTCTCGACTGCCTAAATAACATCCTAGCCTATCGCGGCATAACGCAATCCATTTCTGGCTGTTTTATTAAACAACAACCAACGCAGGTGTCGATGAGAAGAAGGACGCGGCAGCAAGCTAACCTAGCCTCTGAACAAAAAGCGCCTGCAGGAAGCATGTCGGAGGAAGCCGTCGCTACCATAATGGAGGCTATCAAAGCCTCAGAACAACGGGTTACGACCAAAATAGAAAGCTCTGTTTCTGATCTATCGACGGACCTGCATGCGAAAATTGAGAGCCTCTCAGATGAGCTGCGAAAAGAAATAACCAAGGTCCGCTCTGAAGCGCAAGTGGCTCTGGTTAGCACAAACAAGGAAATCAAGCTACAAGCTACGTCGATACGGCACTTGGAGGAGGGTGCTAACCACTACTCTGACCGGATTATGGAGCTAGAAACCCAGGTGAAGTCGCTAACCTCCCAAACTGAGCAACTAGCAACCAAAGCAGACGATCTGGAGTCCAGGCAACGCAGAGACAACTGCCGGATAATCGGGGTGGAAGAATGCTTTGGAGATACTCGTATGGAGGTGCCGGTGGCTAAGCTACTTCAAGATGCGTTGGGCCTCGACTACGCTCCCACGCTGGACCGGGCCCACAGAAGCTTAATGCCCAAACCGAAAGAGGGGGACCCCCCGAGACCGGTCGTGGTTAAATTTCATTATTTCCAGGAGAAGATAGACGTTCTGAGGAAGGCATCAAACAAGCGCCCCATTCATCACAACAACAAACAGATCTTCATCTACCCGGATTTCACGATCGCAGTGAGGAAACGCCGAGCAGCCTTCAAGGAGGCACGGGAGTTGCTAAGCAGATGCCCAAACACCAGGTTCGGCCTCCTTTTTCCTGCTACACTGAAGATTACAGCCTCGAATGGAGACCAGAGATCATTCGACAATCCGGTGGAGGCAAGGGAATACATAGTAAGGCATTTACAAGCGAGGGACCAAGGCTAACGCTAATGTTATTGCTAAGCAAAGGGCAGCACGCAGACCGACCCTAATTTCATTAGCCTGCTAAAAACATAAGTCTAAGATTGTCATTGGCCACCACTATTCAATAAGGTGTTAAAATATATGGGACAGAGGTGTAACGTTAAACGGTCCGTGTCGCGGTTGTGTTTCTTGTTTTTGTTTTGTTCTATCTCCGTTGGCAACGGACATTACTGCCACAGTGGTCTACAAAGAGTTTACACTGACAAGAGGAGGCGATGCTTTCACTGACAAGAGGAGGCAGGCCGCCATCTTGGCCTGACGGAGCCTCCCTCTGATTGGCCTTTACCGGTTTGTCCCACTCAAGATAGCGGATGTCAAATAGCAATTGACTGTGCCTCAGATACTTTGGGACATGGCAACACGGACTTTTATTTTATTTTATTTCTCCCAATGCCATCACCAGTCCCGACTGCCAATAGTGGTAGGTGCAGAAGAGGAAGTAAAAAGAGAAGGAAGGAAAAACAAAAAACAAAGGAAAAATAATTAAAAAAAAAAAAAAAAAAAAAAAAAAAAAAAAAAAAAAACCTAGTTGTGCCTTCTAAACTGATTCATAGGCCAGACTGTTTACTCTAAATGCCGTTCTTATTTTATTTTATTTTATTTTATGTGTTGTCCCCTGTTTGAATCGCTATCACAGCCTGAATGGTTATAGACGGCAATAATCGCCAAATGAGTACATGTGGCAGTGGTCAAAACTCACTATATCAGGGAAGTTAAAATATGTTAGAGGATTATTTTCCTTCTACTGTTCGATTCATGCATAGCTCTTACAGGGTTTAGTCAGATACCAGGTGTTTCGTTTGATGGAAAGCTCATCTGGCGTTAGAGCAACTCTCAATTTGGGGCAGATAGCCTCTAGGGAAGGGAACCAAGAGCATTTGTTTTTCATTTTGTCTATTTGTGATGTATGTTTAAAAGATCCGAATATTTTGTCTATAGTAAGCAATGGCTGATTCATTCCCTTGCTGTTTTTGGTTAGGATGACGCCGCAAAGACAGATACCCAGAGCTACGGGCTCTGTAAGTTTTATCTCCTGGAATATTAGAGGTATGGGCAGTGCGGTTAAACGCAACAAAATATTCTGTCATTTAAAATCATTTAACCCAGACGTCATGTTCTTACAGGAGACACACTTAAAGACTAATCACCACACTAGGCTTAGAAACAACTGGATTGGACAGGTCTATCACTCTAATTTTAACCATAATTCCAGGGGTGTAGCAATCCTTTTCAAAAAGGGTGTCCAGTTTGATCTAACTAAATCGATTCAAGACCCTAATGGCCGTTACATTATACTAGTTGGCATAATATACAATACTCCTGTCATACTCATAAATATATATGGCCCAAATTGGGACGACCCGCAATTCTTCACTAAACTAATAACTTCTATTCCTGATGTTGATACTCACCAACTTATTGCTGCTGGAGACCTAAACTGTGTATTGAATGCACAACTAGACAGATCCAACCCCAAGCCAGGCAGTCAACTATCCAAGGCGGGAACAGTTGTCAACACGTTCATGCAGTCTTATGGTCTTACAGATCCGTGGAGGAGACTCAACTCCGCTACAAAACAATTTTCGTTTTTTTCACCAGTCCACAAAAGCTATTCTAGAATAGACTATTTCTTAATAAATGACAGTCTCTTTCCATCAGTCACCAACTCACAATACCATGGTATTGTTATTTCAGACCACGCCCCAGTGCAGCTGGACATACATTTTCCTGACAATGTACACTCTCGACGATCGTGGAGGCTTGACCCCTCGCTACTGCTGTGCGCCGAGTTCAAAGAATTTGTGGACAAGCAAATAGGGTTCTTTCTCGACACAAATGACAGCCCAGACATATCACGATGCACGTTGTGGGAGACATTGAAAGCCTACATCAGAGGACAAATAATTTCATACACAGCCTACAAAAATAAACAACGTAATAAGCGCCTGTTAGAAATTGAACAATCTATACTGGATCTAGATAAAAGATATGCGTCTTCCCCCTTATCAGAACTTCACAAAGAGCGTCTTCTTTTACAAGTAGAATTCAATACCCTTTCCACTCATCAGGCAGTGAAGAATATACTCAGAACGAAACACAGGTTCTACGAACATGGAGACAAAGCAGGCAGAATACTCACACACCAACTCAGACAAACATCCACCAACTCCCAAATTACAGAGATAAATACTGGTCCAGAGACAACCACATGCAACCCCCAACTTATTAACAATCAATTTAAGAAATACTATTCAAACTTATACCGCTCCGACGTAGGAACAAATAATGGTGCAATGCAATCATTCTTGGATGAACTAGATACTCCCACTCTTGACTCAGAAGTCCAGACATCTCTTGATGAGCCGCTTACCATCTGTGAGATACAAGCTGCGATTCAGTCCATGCAGACCGGAAAGGCCCCAGGACCTGATGGGTTCCCGGCTGAGTATTACAAGGCCTTCTCCCCCAAGCTCGTACCGATCCTCAAAGCCATGTATGATGAAACACTAGAAAAGGGTAATTTACCGCCAACCCTCACACAAGCGACCATATCAGTTTTGTTAAAGAAGGATAAAAACCCGCTTGACTGCTCATCTTACAGACCCATCAGTCTTCTATGTTGTGACTATAAGATATTGACCAAATCCCTTTCAAACCGTCTAAACGAGGTGATGCCTACAATTATACATCAAGACCAGACAGGCTTCATACCAGGACGACAGTCGTTCTTTAATGTGAGGCGGCTACTCAATATAATACACTCAGCCCACTCAGCACAGCTACCTGAGGTGGTCTTATCACTAGACGCCGAAAAGGCATTCGATAGGATAGAGTGGGAGTATCTACATGCAGTTTTAAAGAAATTTGGATTCGGGGAAACATTTTGTAAATGGATCAGTATTTTGTATGACAGCCCCAGCTCGTCTGTTAAGACAAATGGTGTAATTTCAGATTATTTCCCACTATGCAAAGGGACTCGTCAAGGTTGCGGTCTTTCGCCATTTCTATTCGATTTAGCCATAGAACCACTTGCTATTGCGATTAGAGAGGAGGAGAGAATTAGGGGCATCACAAGGGGGGGAGTAACTCACAAGGTATCGTTATACGCGGATGACCTGCTCCTCTATGTAGCCGATCCAATACAGTCCATCCCGCACCTTTTACATCTGGTGCAGGAGTTTGGGAATTTCTCTGGTTACAAATTAAATTTAACTAAAAGCCTCCTTTTTCCTGTGAACAGTATCAGCAAAACACTAAAATATGACCAATTCCCCTTTAAAGTGGAACCTCAATCCTTTCAATACTTAGGGGTACAAATAACTGGCTCCTTTAAATCACTCACAGTGGCAAACTTTAATAAACTGTTAGACCGAACGAAGGCAGATCTAGAGCGGTGGTCAAGCCTCCCGATCTCATTAGCCGGACGTGTTAACACCATCAAAATGACAGTATTACCAAAATTCCTATATTTATTTCAAGTACTCCCTGTTTGGCTCCCTAAACAGTTCTTTATTAAGCTGGGAAGATGTATTAATACCTTTGTGTGGAACAAGTCAACCCCTCGAATGAAAAAGATCTATATGGAGAGACCTAAACCCGAAGGAGGGCTGGGCCTCCCAAATTTTTTAAATTATTATTGGGCAGCGAATATCTCTAAGTTACCTTTTTGGGTTTTGGCATTCATGGGTGAAGACGGGCCCTCCTGGGCACCAATGGAACTTGCCTCACATTCATCAATCTCACCGATGTCATTGTTATCTGCTCCACTATCAGCATGCACTAAGACTAACATTTTTTCCAACCCAGTAGTGTCGAATTCTATTAAAATCTGGATACAATTTCGCAGACATTTTAATCTTAACCAGATAAGTGGACTTTCTCCTGTGTCCCTGAACCATCTCTTTCTGCCCTCACAGATTGATTCAAGTTTTGCTGGTTGGCACAGACATGGGTTAGTTTTCTTTGAAGATCTATTCGACAGTGAATCGTTCTTGTCGTTTGAATATCTATGTAAAGATCACGATATACCAAAATCACACTTTTTCAGGTATCTCCAAGCTCGCAGCTTTGCGTCCAAACATTTCTCCAACTACCCTAAACCTCCAAGTAAGGATGTCACTCACCGATTGTTGAACTTGAATCCGTATGTGAGGGGCCTAATTTCCAGGGCGTATAACGTCATTCAGAATATAGATCCACCAACAACGACTAAACTAAGGCAGGCTTGGGAACATGACCTAGAAATGAAAATCTCGGAGGATGTCTGGGAAGACTGCATATCAACTATTCATACTTCTTCTATTTGTATTAGACATGGGTTAATTCAATTCAAGGTTTTCCACAGAATACACTATTCCAATGACAGACTTGCTAAAATATACCCATCTGTTAGTCCCACTTGTCCTAGATGCAGTAACCCAGTCTCCTTAGGTCACATGTTCTGGTCCTGTCCCTCGCTAATTAAGTTTTGGTCTGATGTGTTTGAATGCCTTTCTGTTCTATGCAATGCGTCTCTTGAACCCAACTCACTGACCGCCATTTTTGGTGTTATTCCATTGGAAACTTTTGTTACAAATTCAAAAAAGAAAGCGGTGGCATTCAGCAGCCTCATAGCACGCAGATTGATTCTAACAAATTGGAAATCCGACAAACACCCCCCTTTTAAGAGATGGATTCAGGAGGTGCTATCCTTGCTTCAACTTGAGGAAATACGACATACACTGAAGGGGTCGTATGGAAAATTTCTCAGAGTGTGGTCTCCTTTTATTGTGCATGTAAAAGAATTACTCTGACCTGTCACCTGAACATCTAGCCTATTGCTACCACAACCTATATCTGACACTGGATCTTTTTTGTTTTTGTTTTTGTTTTGTTTTGTTTGTTTTATATTTGTTTTTGCTTTGTTTCTGTTGTCTTTCTGTTGGTATGTGCTCTTGGTCTAAGGGGAGGTAGGGAGGGGAAAGGGGTGGGTAATATGTGGGTCTATGTTTGTAAGAGTCTATGTGATTGTGGTTGTTTGTCTGAATAATTGCAAAACTGTAAATAAAGTTATAAAAAAAAAAAAAAAATAAGCCCATACAGTACCAGTGAATTGACATTCACCTCGTTTTTGTAAAATATCGCCGCTATGCAACCACACAACGTCACTATTTTTAGCCATTTCGGATAAAATAAGCCATACGTTCCCACTCTTTGACAGCGGTGCGCACCTCCTTGCTAGTGAAAAAAATGTAAACAGGAAGTCGACAACTGGCTACCTCTGAGAATCATGGGAAATGTAAGCCCAGGAAAAAGGTGAATAGATAAAAGCTGCATAGTTGCATAGAGTTTAGGCATCCGTTTGAGTTTACACCCCCGTTAATGTAAATTTTGGATTTGGTGCTGTAGCCAGCATGAGTTTGGAGAGAGCATGTGTGTGGCAGAGAGGAGAGTGCAGTGGACAGAGAGCATGGGTGTGTCAGAGAGGAGAGTACAGTGGACAGAGAGCATGTGTGTGTCAGAGAGGAGAGTGCAGTGGACAGAGAGCATGGGTGTGGCAGAGAGGAGAGTGCAGTGGACAGAGAGCATGGGTGTGTCAGAGAGGAGAGTGCAGTGGACATGGGTGTGTCAGAGAGGAGAGTGCAGTGGACAGAGAGCATGGGTGTGTCAGAGAGGAGAGTGCAGTGGACATGGGTGTGTCAGAGAGGAGAGTGCAGTGGACAGAGAGCATGGGTGTGTCAGAGAGGAGAGTGCAGTGGACATGGGTGTGTCAGAGAGGAGAGTACAGTGGACAGAGAGCATGTGTGTGTCAGAGAGGAGAGTGCAGTGGACAGAGAGCATGGGTGTGGCAGAGAGGAGAGTGCAGTGGACAGAGAGCATGGGTGTGTCAGAGAGGAGAGTGCAGTGGACAGAGAGCATGGGTGTGTCAGAGAGGAGAGTGCAGTGGACAGAGAGCATGGGTGTGTCAGAGAGGAGAGTGCAGTGGACATGGGTGTGTCAGAGAGGAGAGTGCAGTGGACAGAGAGCATGTGTGTGTCAGAGAGGAGAGTGCAGTGGACAGAGAGCATGGGTGTGGCAGAGAGGAGAGTGCAGTGGACAGAGAGCATGGGTGTGTCAGAGAGGAGAGTGCAGTGGACATGGGTGTGTCAGAGAGGAGAGTGCAGTGGACAGAGAGCATGGGTGTGTCAGAGAGGAGAGTGCAGTGGACAGAGAGCATGGGTGTGTCAGAGAGGAGAGTGCAGTGGACATGGGTGTGGCAGAGAGGAGAGTGCAGTGGACAGAGAGCATGGGTGTGTCAGAGAGGAGAGTGCAGTGGACATGGGTGTGTCAGAGAGGAGAGTGCAGTGGACAGAGAGCATGGTTGTGTCAGAGAGGAGAGTGCAGTGGACAGAGAGCATGGGTGTGTCAGAGAGGAGAGTGCAGTGGACAGAGAGCATGGGTGTGTCAGAGAGGAGAGTGCAGTGGACATGGGTGTGTCAGAGAGGAGAGTGCAGTGGACATGGGTGTGTCAGAGAGGAGAGTGCAGTGGACAGAGAGCATGGGTGTGTCAGAGAGGAGAGTGCAGTGGACATGGGTGTGTCAGAGAGGAGAGTGCAGTGGACATGGGTGTGTCAGAGAGGAGAGTGCAGTGGACAGAGAGCATGGGTGTGTCAGAGAGGAGAGTGCAGTGGACAGAGAGCATGGGTGTGTCAGAGAGGAGAGTGCAGTGGACAGAGAGCATGGGTGTGTCAGAGAGGAGAGTGCAGTGGACAGAGATGAACTTGGACTAGAAAAGAATTAGAGATGGCAGTATGTGGGATCAGCATGTTGGCAGCTGCTGGCTTACTGCCTCCCTCTGATCTCGCTGGCCCACGCGCAACATGCACGCGTGCTCGCACACACACACACACACACACACACACACACACACACACACACACACACACGTGCGCACTCCGTCTGATCTCACTGGGACACACACACACACACACACACACACTCTGATCTCATTGGCTTTGTGAGGCCATAGATGTGCTTTTAAGTCCCCTTGAATCCCTGGTTGACCCTGTGTCTTACCCACCCACACACACACACACACACACACACACACACACACACACACACACACACACACACACACACACACACACACACAGACACACACATATAGGCTGTGAAAAAGAGTGAGATTTTCTGGGGTATCGGTCGGCAAACACACACACACACACACACACACACACACACACCGCTGGTGTTCTCTTGAGCATTAGTGTTTGGTCAATCTGGGCACCCAGAGTCTATCAGTCTGATGACTGATAAGACATTCAATGCGTGCTATTATTTGAACTAAATGTTTCTCTATTTAAAAAGCTGAAAGCACACTTTGCCACAAAAGTAAGTACCGGTAATGTCACCACAGCCTACCCTTCTTTGTATCTCATTAAATCAGTTCACACCTTGTCTAACTTCTATCTGGGGGCATGTGGCTACGGTGTTTGTATCAGTGGGCTATCTCAGAGTTTTACAGAGGAAGCTGCAGAAGTGATACTGAAAGCTGTAGTACCTTGAATGGCCAGACCCGGAAGGGAGTCGTTCCTGTTCACCCCCATGTTAAAATGCTCCACGTTGTAACAGTGATTAAGCATGTTTACAGAATGGACCCAAACACGGTTTTGGCCTATATAGCTCATTTCACCTTTCATAACAAGTGTATCAGGGCTGAATGTGTATATAACTTGCCTGTTTAGAGTGAAATAGATTTACATCACCTGAAAGCTCTGTATTCATTCAAAGCACTTCTTTTAATCTCAGTCCCTCCATGATTTTTATTATTTATTTTTTGGTTGCGATCAAAATGTTTGCTTTTGCAGCGGTTTTTCCTAAGGTGTGGAACCTGTTTTGCCGTTTTCACGGAGAAATATGAAAAATTGTAAGATTTTACAGAGATTGGTTGAATTTGCATTAATTATTGCGATCATTTGTGTTGGCAGGTTTGGACCCCTCCCCTTCCACCTCTACAGCACCAACCAATAAGAACCCTCCTCCTAAGAGGCCTGCGCCTCCGCCCCATCAGTCTGGCTCCTCCTCCTCAGCCAGGAGGCTGAAGAGACTGATTGAGGAGGAACAAGACCCAACGCGTGCAGCTGCCACGTGGCGCCTCCTCAGACAGCGCCCCCCTCTGCCCACAGCTTCCAGGTACACATCTGCTCACCTCCCTTCAACCCCATCACCTCCTGCCTCCTGCCAAGTCCAGGCTGCTGGGCTCTGCTGTCATTGCTAGGCTAACGTTAACGTTGTTTTTGGGTGAAGTTCTCCTTTAACATTCTCTCTGCCTCCAACTCTCTCCTTCCCCCACCAGCACCTCCCCTTCTCAGCAGCCCACAACTGGTCCCAGTCCTGCTCTGGGCTCTGGTCCCAGTCCTGCTCTGGGCTCTGGTCCCAGTCCTGCTCTGGGCTCTGGTCCCAGTACATCTGCTTCAGACCAGAAGGACGTGGAAGTTCCAGTGGTTCCGTTCGGTTTGGACCTGTACTACTGGGGCGAGGATCAGCCCAGCGGCGGCAAGATCATCAGGTAGCACGCACGCACGCACGCACACACACACACACACACACACACACACACACACACACACACACACACACACACACACACACACACACACACACACATACACACACACACACACACACACACATACACACACACACACACACAGTCAGGAGATAACAGATGTACTGTAATTGTATAGAGCGCGAAAGTTAAGCCCTCTTCCGAATCAAGGGATTTTATCCGCCATTCATTTTCCATCTACATTTGATGAATTGCCTATAAAAATTGTTTTACTGTGTCAAACCTTAGATCTTCTATTACTAGTATAGATGATTCACTGCAGGCTCTGCCAATTCTAACAAATGGTAGCAGCAAGTCTCCCAAACGGTCACGTGGTCACCTGACCTCTCCCCTGAAGTGTTGTGAGAGGACTGTGCCTGGTGACGCGGGGTTAGTGCTGGCCTACTGTAATTGCTGATCCACATTCTGTGCTGGTGACATGGCTGGGAACTCTAACCTGGGAAAAAATTATATCACCAGCACAGAATTAGGATAAAAAGAGGGATTTATGAGCAGCATCGAGCTTTCAAACCCCTCCGTCGAGAAGCAATGAACCCTTCTGCTCTAGTAGGTGGCCTTGAAATGTTTCTGTGACACTTGTAAATACGTGCCTATCACTGATTTGGACAGCTTAAAGTCCCTGGAAACCAAAATCCACAAAAACGTTCTAACTATGTTATTTAGGGTCTTATGTTAGTAATTTTGTGCCTCAGAAATTATTATACATTACTTTCAACCCAAAGCCTTAAAATCGACACTTTTCTACAAGATTCTACAAAGTACTTCCTCATTGAAGACAGCAGTGCGCGAGGTGCTAAAACGCAGGAGCTTATGACGTCATAAGCTCTATATAACCTTTGTACACGCGTGCAATCTGCCCTTCTCCTTTTGTCCGTTCTTTGCCCCCAGTGACAGCGCTCCCTCAGTGTCTGTCTGCCTCCCACTCTGTGCCGAGCGCTATGCTGCTCTCTCTCTCTCTCTCTCTCTCTCTCTCTCTCTCTCTCTCTCTCTCGGGACTAGTGTGAGAGAGAGCACAGAGAGAGACACACAGCCGCAACGAACACACGCACACACACACACACACACACACACACACACACACACAAGCCCTCTCAAGCCCTCGTGTTCGACACACGCACTGGATCTCTCTTTCTCCGTTTCCCTCCCCCCCTCTCTCTCGCGCTCTCTCTCTCTCTCTCGGAGGAGAGAAATGTCACTGCTGCAGACGGACACGCCCACACATTCCGCGGGAGAAAATACACTCTAAAAAATAATCGATTCTCATGCGTTTTGCCACACCTGTCAAACCTAAATTTATATACTTTGCAACGTTCATCATCGTTCAAATTTGGCTGGTGGCTTATTAACATAGGGTCCTGTGATGTGATGAACTCAAAATGCTAAATAATAAAGAAATATTTCTGGTTTCCAGGGACTTTAAGAGCGAGAGTCGCAGGCAAGACGATCACGTGACGATGATGTCATACCCGGAAGAGTCCGAAAGGGGCTACGTTAGCTACTACCTAGCTACGTTAGCGTTACAGCTCGATCAGTCTAGCCTGAGCCCACCAGTAGCCTACAACCATCCACGGCCCCACTACGACCTATCTAATGTAGGTTACAGGAGGCTATGAATTTTTATACAATTTTTAGCTACCGTGATTCTGCAAAGTGGATGAGCGCACACAGGCTCGCCGCTGCCATTGTCCTGCCCTTGCAGGTGATCTTTTCGAGTTTACCCCTAGAAGGGGGCGTGGTCCTAGAAGGGGGGCGTGGTCCTAGAAGGGGGGCGTGGTCATTAGAGCCTACTAGAAGACTGAGACTGACACTGAGTGTCCGGAGTCATTAAAACATGCTTGAAAAAGTCTTAAAGGGATAGTTCGGTTTGTTTGAAGTGGGTCCTATGAGGTACTTGCATACAGTCAGTGTACTGGGTAAAGCACTCTGGATGCATTGCGCTCCGAGATAGGAGAACTGCACTCAAGCCGTGGCAGAGCACATGGAAAGATGTCATTTACACCCTGTTTTTAGCTGAAAGTACAACCTTTTCAGAAGATTATGTTCTGAGTGAGTAGAATAACATAAACTAAGCTGAAAATAAGCTCCAGGTTGTAAAGAAATTGAATTCTCCTTTAAATGTTGTTTTGTTTGTCCAGGTCGGCAGCTCAGCATCAGTTCTGGGTTCCCTGTGAGGCGGAGGGAGAGGAGGTGGAGAACGAGGAGATGTCAGCGGAGAGCAGGAGCAGATACATCTCCTTTCCAGGCACCTTCACGCCCGTCAGCCATCACTGTAGAGCGCCGCTGGCCAACGGAAAGCTGTGTCCCAGACAGGACAGGGTCAAGGTAACGGGGTCAAGTCAGGTCAATTTTCTATCATTTATATCACGCCAAATCATAACGAGTTTATCTCGATTTACAAATAGAGTGAAAACGCATTTACACTTCAAAAATCATAAAAGTGGTCCTCATTTGTAGTCTAGGACCTGGCTCAGATATGTATGCGCTTCATTTAGGACAGAATATCTCAACTGTTATAGACTATTATGACCCCTGAAACAACGTGGGATGTGTGCCAAAATCAACCATTTTTTTACAGTTTTTTTTTTAAGTGAATGGGATTTTTTCCCCCTTTAAAGATATCCTCATGAATTTCTACCAGTTGTTAACCACAGACCAGAGATGCTCACAAGTCATTTTTTGCAAGTTCAAGTCAAGTCTCAAGTCTTTGAGCTAGAGTCCAAGTGAAGTCTCAAGTATTTGGTCACAAGTGCAAGTCAAGTCTCAAGTAGTCTCTTAAAACAGACGAGTTAGCTTCCGCAATTTTCAAATGCTTCCGCCATACCGTCTGTAATACGTGGGGGAGAAGCATGCACCAACCAGAATGGGGAGCAGAAAGGCGCATCTTCCGCTCATTAGTCCAATCAGAATCCAATATGCCGCATTCGACGGAACTCGGGGCTTCTGCACAATCGTTCCGAGTGGTAAACAAAACATAGCCGAATGCTAGCTTGATTGTTGCTGAGCAGAATCGTTTAACTCTGGAATAAGTGCACGTCTTGCACGAGGTTCCTCCAAGCCGCAGATACATCGTTTACGTGTAGTGTCTTCTTTCACCGGTTTCGTCGGCGTAGCTTCCATGGTAAGTCTGTATATCTAAAGCACTGCTAGCATTAGCAACCTGCATCGGTTTAAGTTTCCGGGGGGAACATATTTTTCGTGGACACACGTGTCGTGATTGGTCGGATTCCGTCGAACTTCCTTCCAGTCTGAAGGTTTTTTTCCCAACTTCCTTGTGCATGTTCTGGGGGTGTAACGTACAGACTGTTTAGCTGCATTCGCCGGATGTAGATAAGACAGTCTGTTTTAAGAGACTAAGTCTCAAGTCTCTTAGGGATAAGTTTTCTATCATCTGCTGCACTTGCTAGGTGATTTACATATTGATTGGTTATCTGAAAATTGTTCTCTGAAGCATAGACTTAAGTCCATAACTGATACCTGTGGATTATCTCAACTATTATGCATAGACTTCAGTGTTTCACCTAGAAACATTTTCAGGCCTGGAGGGATTTCGAAACGTACCTCGACCGCAACGTACCTCGACTGCAACGGCTGGCAACGCTAAACTTTTAGCTAACCTGTTCGCATCTATGTTCGCAATGGCATCCCATGTATCATCATACTAT
The DNA here is from genome assembly GCF_964638095.1 of Poromitra crassiceps. NCBI lineage: Eukaryota > Metazoa > Chordata > Actinopteri > Beryciformes > Melamphaidae > Poromitra > Poromitra crassiceps. The sequence goes on from NC_139634.1 coordinate 3,191,859, forward strand.
TATGGAATGCGTTGCGAACAGTTGTATTATGGGATGTGCGTTTCGCAGGCAACGACACGTTGACATGTTTTGGAACAGCACTGCACACTGGCACAATGCTCCAAAAGCAAAATGCTTAATTGTTTTGAATGATTTGGCATCTTCTATTACTGTCAACACTAGTATTGCTGTATTCTAATAATATGCCATAAAGGTTTATTGAAATTTTGGGGAGAACAGAAAAACAATCTGAAAAATAAAATAAAAATAAAACTGCGGTCAAATCATCAAAATTCATTGATCACATTGACACTAACACTCCAGATATGTGTTCTACACCTGTGTCTGTCCCAGTTGATTTCAGTGACCATAACTTTGTAGCTGTCTCCATGAGAACAAAGCTACCTAAGGCCAGTTCCAAAATTGTAATTACAAGATCATATAAGACATTTAACTCATTCATGGCCAAAGACGTCTTTGACGTGTTATCAGGAATAGCCCAGAGGGCCAATGACGTGTTTGACGTGTTTTTGTTTTTATTAGTGCAGCGCGTAGTTCAAACACTTCCCCAGCCTGTGACATGTTATCAGGTCCCTAGCCTCAAAGACAAAGCCGACAACACGCGATCAAACACATACCGCAGCTGTTGTTTTGAAATGAGCAGGAGGAAAAACAGAGAAACGCGCTTCCTTGTAGAGAGGAGAAACGCCATTGAAACGCTCCTCGGCGCGCTGCACTGCTCGCCTTGCTGCAGGGCGAACCTGGATTGAGTTGTTCGCAGTAGTCAAACCCGTGACGAACATGATCGATCCGGTTCCAGCGCCTGGTCCCAAAGCCAAGCCGGACCCGTTCCTGTGTCGCAGCATTCGTCCCGAGAGGAGGAAAACGAGCAGAGGCAGAGGAGGCTAGACGCTGATCTCAAACCAGTTTGGTGTTCCCCTCCTATGCTAATTTGCGGGGGAAGGAGGTGTGTGTGTGTGTGTGTGTGTGTCTGTCTGTCTGTCTGTCTGTCTGTCTGTCTGTGTGTCTGTCTGCACACTCACTCACACTGAGTAAACTGTATTGTTGAATGTAAAAAAAGCACTTCATCTATATATATATATATACAGTATATATATATTTTTTTTTTGTCATTTGTGTCATAATGAATAATATTTACATGTCTGATGTCAATACAGTTCAAAATAAAAGAATTGAGAGCGAGTTCTGCCTGAGATTGTGTCTTTTACAAAAATTGCCTTTTCTGCTGTTTCTCTTCTCCGAGAGACCATTTTGGTGAAAACAGGGTGTATATAAATGGCTATAAGTAGAGTACAGAACATGCTAAAAGCTCACTTTTTTTTCCTGGTGAACCCAGAGACGTACATCTTCATTTTGAGGTATTGCAAATCACTTTGGTGCTAATAGATAATTTACTGTGGGTCTTGAAAGATGACCAACAATTATGAAAATCTTTGGCCTGTGCTAAATATTGGCAGTCCTAAACTGGCCATGAATGAGTTAATGAAGAGGCTTTTCTTAATTAACCTAATGATATTCAATGATGTGTGTGCTGTTGATAATGCTGAGATTTATTTGAATTTATTTATGGATTATTTTATGAAAATTGTTAACAATTAGTTAGTTAAAAACAATCATTAAAGAAATCATTAAAGAAATTTACAGTTAAAGCTGTAGTTGGATAGACATCTCATTGAATAATTTAATGTCTCAGCGAGATGAGGCCAAGAACCTATTGTAAGTTAAGAAACCAGGTGACTAAAATGAACAGAGCAAATAAGACAACCTATTATCAACAGATCATTTCTGACAGTGGTAACAACAGTAAAAAATTATGGAATGTATTGAATGAAATTATGAGTAAAAAGAAGGCTCACCATTATTTTTGTTGAATCGGATGCTGTCTATCTGACTAAGCCTCTTCAGATACCAAATTATTTGAATTATTATTTTGTCAACAAGGTTTCCAAACTCAGAGACAACATGGACAAAACTGTTAATTCCAAACTCTGAGGTGCTTATAAAAAATACATTATGAATGATAAAATGTGTATGTGTGTTTTAATTTCACCAGTTCGATGTTGGGATGGTTGAGGTGTTATTGAGCGCTCTGCCAGATGATAAGTCTGCTGGCACTGACCACCTTGATAGCAAATTGCTGAGAATATCTTCCGCAAATATGTTTCTAAACCAATTTGTCATATTTTTAATAGATGTCTGATTAGTGGTGTGTGTCGAAAATTATCGAAGGGGGGAACGATTATTCCGCTTCCCAAAGACACAAAATCAACCTTCTGCGGTCCCAACAGCAGGCCTATTAGCATTCTGCCTGTATTTAGCAAATTATTAGAAAAGATTGTTTTTTCCCCCAATATTTGATTTTGCAGAAAAGATTTGTGTTTGAGCAAATCCAAGTTTATTTTTCTGAAAACAGTTTAACAACTATGCACCAACATGCTTATAGGGCTGGTCATTCCACCTGCACTGCTATGACACAAATGTCAGATAGCGGGTTTACATCTTTTGACAGCTCAATGCTTGTGGGTACAGTATTGCTTGACTTCAGTGCTGCTTTTGATTTTGATTAATTTTCAAACTTATTAGTTATGGTTTTAAACCCTCAACTATTCTGTGGTTCAGGAGCTATCTGTCCTCTAGGTCACAGCAAGTATATTTTAATGGATCTCTATCGAGCAGTTGGGGGCTGGACTGTGGAGTACCGCAGGGGAGTTGCCTTGGACCCCTCCTATTCTCAATATTTACTACTGATATGCCATTATGCAATTAGACATGCTAGCTTGACTAACTATGTATGCTGATGATTCTACTCTTTATTACATGGCACCCACATGCTCAGAGCTTAACCGGGTCCTGCCTAGTGAGCTTAACATCATATATAACTGGATAAAATAAACGTATACTTAACATATCAAAAACTGTTTGCATAATATTCAGTTCTAATTATAGATTATCACACAATCCTAAAATGAATTTACAGATAGAGGGTCAAACTATACAACAAGTAAAAACAGCGAAGCTTATAGGACTTTGACATGACTGTACACTGTCTTGGTCTGATCACATCAACAAGATAGTTGCCAAGATGGGCAGAACAGTTGCCATTACAAGAATGTGTGCATCGTTTCTTACAACATTATTGTTTCGCCAAATTGTTTGTTCATGGTGACGTTCGCCCAAGTTCGGCGTAAGGAATCTGAGGTCAGGTGACGTCACAGGGGGTGTTCCCGAACTTTGACCTGCGTGTGTGTATGCGTTTGTGTTTGTGTGTGTGTGTGTGTGTGTGTGTGTGTGTGTGTGTGTGTGTGTGTGTGTGTGTGTGTGTGTGTGTGTGTGTGTGTAGTGTCCCTTCCATGGACGGATCATTCCTCGGGATGAGGAGGGTCGCCCCGTCAGGCCAGAGGATCGCCTGAGGGAGGAGCAGGAGGAGTGGAGGAGGAGGGAGGAGCAACCCGGTGAGCATGCATGCACACACACACACACACACACACAGGGGACCAGAAATAAACATTTTTGGCCGAGACTGGCAGCGGCCCTACATCTGGCTTTGTCCAGAAGGAATGTAGTCACGGATTTAGGAACCACGTCGTCTGCTGCACGCTGGACTCCAGCCCAGCCTATTAGCCCCTCTTAAGCCTCCACAAAGTAAAACTCTTTTCAAAATATTTATTTATCCCCATGGGGAAATTCATCCTCTGCATTTGACCCATCCTCTACTAGGAACTTTCCTAGAACTAGGAGCAGTGGGCAGCCATAGTGCAGCGCCCGGGGACCAACTCCAGTTCTTTTACCAGTACCTTGGTCAGGGGCACTGACAGGAGTATTAACCCTAACATACATGTCTTTTTGGTGGTGGGAGGAAACCGGAGCACCCGGAGAAAACCCACACGGACACAGGGAGAACATGCAAACTCCACACAGAAAGGACCTGGGACGGACCGGGGTTCGAACCCGGGACCTTCTTGCTGTGAGGCAACAGTGCTAACCACTGAGCCACTGATGAAGGCACGGTCCCCGTTAGGTGACCACCTAATGGGGATCTATAGAGTTACGTGTGTCTACTAACATTAACTTGGTACAAATCGATTCCTCATGTCTTCTAGTTTCATATGATACCAGAAACTGAGCCTGCCGCAGCCTCTGAAAGCAAATGTTCAAAATTGTGATATTTCCCAAATACCGCGATATTTGCGAAAATCAACCAAATCCGGCGACTCTTCAGGGTTAATTTTTAACTTGTGCATATGTAAAAACTGTTTGTAAAAAAAAAGTAGTAATAATAATAATAATAGTAGTAATACTTACTATTAATAGTAATAATAAACTATCTGGTGGACCCCCAGGTGGAGCCCTGCAGACCACAGTTTGGGAACCAATGCTCTACACCACACTTATTGTATATAGGAGTTACTGTACATTTTTGCTCATGTCTAAATGTACCCTTTTGCTTTGCCTGTTTTTAACTTGTGCATAGCTTTCTTTGTGTGTGAGTACTTTGAGTCAAATTCCTTGTATGTGTACATACTTAAACAGATTCTGATTCTGATATGAACGCTGTATCCAGCCAATTGATGAGGTTCCACCAGGCTACATGCATCGATATCCACATTGACGGTGTCG
>NC_139634.1:3203975-3228975 GCF_964638095.1 Poromitra crassiceps
TACTGCGTTAGACCATTGCCCACCAGAATGCAGTGTTTTCTATGTAAAAAGAGAAGAAAAGAAAAAGTAATCCTCACGGTCTCAGGTAGACCTGTCGCACACACACGTATGACTTCATGACGTGTGTGTGCGCGACAGGTCAGAGTGTGGTTGTGCACAAAACGGGACGCCGGCTACTTCAAAACAAACTGGCTGAAGGAGAAGAAAAATACGCGTCCAAAAGCTGGAGGTATTCATGCCATTATTTTGAGTTTGTCTCGGTCAAAGATGCAAAGAACATTACGGTCCGTTCTCCATTGTAAACTATGTGCGAGCAGCAAAACGTTTTCAACCACGAAAAAATCCCTGACTGTGCAGCCTCTACTGCCAGTGGCAGTGATAGTACAACAAAAACAACAAAAACTGGATTTCAGCCGAGAAAAACCAGCCGTAAGTGGAGAAGGACTTAAGAAGCTCATCGCTGGGTATATCATGGAGGAGATGCTACCTATTTCCACTGTTGACTCGCCCTCATTCTGATGCATCACAGAGAAAATACCCACAAAGAACAATGTCAAGCTGCCACAGAGAAATATGTTTGCTGGCTACCTTGAGAGAGAATATGCGGGGATGGAGGCTAAGTTGAAGGCGACGCTGGGTGAGGTAGACTTTGCTTCCACTACAGCTGACATCTGGACAGCTAACAACAGGAGCTATATGGGTGTAACAGTTCACCGGATTAACAGATCCACTTTGGGTAAGTGTACACTAAAGTGTAAGGTGTTTGGGGTATAAAAAAAAGTAACTAGTAACGTAACTAGTAACATAACTAATTGTTTTTTGAAAAAGTAATAAGTAAAGTAACATTACTTTTTTAAGGAGTAATCAACAATCAGTAACTAATTACTTTTCCATAGTAACTTGCCCAACACTGCTGCATTAAATTTAGTGGATCTGATCGCGTCACCTCTGGTGACGTAGACACCTATACTACCCCCAGTGTTTATACCTATGTGACTCAGAGATCTCCCTCTTCATTCCTTCCACCAGCAGATGCATTACAGGTCTTTCAGAGAGAATTCAAACTAACTAATGTTAAGCTAATTAGGATTGATAGCATTTCATCAAAGGCTTCCCGCAAAGTTGCTAACTTAGGGGCATTCTAGGGAACACAATTTGCGGACAGCAGCCTTAACTACCATTCCTTAAGAATATCTACAGATTCTAGGTTTGGTCTCGCCGGACCGACATCAGTGACGAGAGCCGCCTAAGCATAGCCAGCGCTAGCTGAGGCTAGCTCTGACCAGGTGAGTAACAGGTTAACCCGTGGCTAGGCTACGTAGCTTGGTTCACGGTGTGTTATTTACTGGTGTAATTCCACTATAGTGGTTTCAGCAAAGCTAACGCTACAACTGAGGGCAACGTTAGCCCTCGTAGCATTGGTAGTCACGACACTAGGCATCACCATTGCCATATCCAGCTCACTAGCTGGTGAGCTCAGCTAAGCTAGGAGCTAAGCTACAGCGGTAACACAGCTTCCCCTGGCACTATAGTAATGTGCTAGTTATTCGGCCCTACTCATTGAGAGTGAGCTCAGGTAAGCTAAGAGCTGAGTAGTCTCATAGTAGCCAACCGTAGATGGATATCTACGTCTGGTACACGACCGTTGAAAAGTGGTTAAGGACTAGCCCATAAGACCAAAACAATGTGTGACAGACATATGAATTGACCAACCAGGGACGGCGTGACACAACTTGTGGGGCGGTACATTTTGAACTATGCACCAATGCACGCAGAGAGCCGGACTTCCGTAACAGCCCAGCCAAACAGACTTTACTGTAAGAATTCTTACGGCAAAATCCAGAAACGCTGACTTGTGATTCAGACCCTCCATTGCCGGAAGCGTTGGGTCTGACCACGTGTGTCTAAGAGCTCATTTCCACCACATTTTACAGCCCTGCACAGCTCGTCACCACTCGGCTCTACTCGTTTCGACCCGATGGATGTTTTGCTTCCACCGCTGCTCGATCTGCCCCCGCCCACAACTGGTCATCATAGCGACCGCATATCTGCCCTCCGCCCATAGCCGAAGTAGGTTATAACATATAACGTTAAAATTAAATCCATACAGAGAACTTTTAAACTGTTTATGAAATACTGGTGCCTCTAAATCAGTGGTTCTCAAATGGGGGTCCGCGAAAAGTTTTCAGGTAATTTTTTTTTTTTTTTTTTTTTTATAAATAAAAGAAAATGCTACATGTTACTTATTCCTTCTCAAACTACTTCCTACATGGTGCTAGTCTATCAAAATATCTTGGCTGTCATTGATTGTGTTGCATAGTGGTTTTCTGTAGGCCTACTGTTGACAAATTGTGATATTGTAAGTCGCTTTGGACAAAACAAAAGCGTCTGCTAAATGACGTAATGTAAATGTAATGTAATAAAAAAAAATATATATATATATATATATATATTTTTGCAAAATCTTCATAGTTCAATGAAAATAGTTTATGCTTTAAACCTAAAATGGTTCATGGATTACATTCTAATAACAAACCTATCAAATTAAAAGTCAAGCACGTTACCGTGGCAACAATTAAGCTTAGCCTAAAATCACAAATCAGAATGAGGGGGTCCCCGGTATATTTTATATCTTGTAAGGGGTCCTTGGCTAAAAAACATTTGAGAACCTCTGCTCTAAATGACCTACAGTGTACATGGGCAAATGTGAAAATCGGCCAGGAGAATGGATATCACTTTGTTGTTAGTCAAACTCACATGCATGCGCTGCGCGAGGGACGGGGGTTGCGCTACAGGGAGAAGTGAAGCCTCTACCCCGGCGGCCTCTCACCAGGCAAGACCGCAGCTTCACTAAACCCCCGCCTGCGGCCTAGCGGAGCCAACGCTGCACACAACTACAAGGGCTTCCTGAGGAGCGGATGTCTTCTCTCTCAAAACAATTGAAAACCACCCTCATGTTAAAGCTGAGTAAGGAGATCGATTTTATTTCACCAGAGCCGAAGGCAGCAACACAAAATACTGATGGTCACATCAATAGAAGTTCTTATTTGTGGGGGCTTTCGGGTCTCGTTGAAGAGGCAGATGGCATTTGGGTAGAAACTGTCCGTGTGATGAGACGTTCTGGTACTACCAGACATCAGTCTTCTGCCATGGGGGCGAGCCCTAAAAAGTTTATGACCTGGGTGGGAGGTGTCAGCCATGATCTTCCAAGATCGCTTCAGCGCCCTGGCAGTGTGTAGGCCCTGAAGGGATGTCAGGCTGCATCGGACCACCTCTTCACCACTGCAGATGATGCGCTGAAGTCTGCAGATGTCCTTGAGGGCAGCGGCAGCATGCCAGACGGTGATGGAGGAGGTAATAATGGACTCGATGGAGGAGGTGTAGAAAAGCACCAACGCTGCCTTTGGCACCTTGAACTTTACAGAAGAAAGTACATCCTCTGTTGTGCCTTCTTGTTGAGAGCTCCCATTTCAGGTCCCGGCTGATGATTGAACCCAGGAAGCAAAAAGACTTGACAGTGTTGACTGGGGAGTCATGGTGGAAGGTGGGGCTGTGTTCTTCCTGTAGTCCACAACCATCTCCACTGTGTTTTGAGTATTGAGCTCCAGGTTGCTTTGACTGCACCAAATCGTCAGGCGGTCGATCTCCTGCCTGTACGCAGCCTCGCCACCATCAGAGATGAGCCCTATGAGGGTGGTGTCATCCGTGAATTTCAGGGGCTTGACTGGTGACTGGAGGTGCAGCTGTTGGTTGACAGGGAGAAGAAGTATGGAGAGAGGATTCCAACCTGGGTGGCACCGGTGCTGATGGTCCTGGAGTCAATGATGGGCTTTCCCAGCCTCACATGGTGCTTCCTGTCAGTCAGGAAGTCTGTGGTCCATCTGCAGATGGAGTCAGGCTCACCCAGCTGAGAGAGCTTCTCCTGTAGCAGGGCTGGGATGATCATGTCGAAGGCTGAGCTAAAGTCCACGAACAGGATCCTGGCATAGGTTCATCCACTGTCCAGGTGCGTGAGGATGGAGTGGAGGTCCATGCTTATTGCATCGTCTGCAGACGTGTTGGCTCTGTAGGTGAACTGCAGGGGGGCAAGGAGTGGGTCCTTGATGGATTTTAGGTAGGGCAGAACAAGGCACTCGAAGGACTTCCATGGCCACAGAGGTCAAGGCGATGGGTCTGTAGTCTTTTAGTGCCAAAAGCCTTGTCTTTTTGGGGACAGGGATAATAGTTGAGGACTTGAAGCAGGCTGGAACCTGGCATGTCTTCAATGAGGTATTGAAGGCTCCGGTTCCGGATGCCACCAACTCCACAAGAGGTGGCCTTCACAGTTCCGACCTCGGACTCCTACCTGTTGAGAACTCTCTCTCGTAACGGGACAAGCCCCGTCTTTTATTGTCACACGAACACCACAACACATGCATGCGGCCACAACACACTCATGCTGACGGTGGCCGGTGAAAAGTGTCCTCTGCATTTAACCCATCCAGGCATGTCCTTTCCTCCGAGGGGCAGGCCAGGAGCTGGTGAAACCCCAGGGCTTCCTCCAATCGCTGTACAGAATCCAGGGGCATGCAGCACCCTGGCACATATGGGTTGGACACCATGCAGGCTGTGGAACTGGCAGTGGCGACCCTGATTGTGTCCCCAGAAGAGGTGACACGCTGAGACCTATGACCCGCTGCCCCTGGCCGCACAGATAGCATATGGGACTCCCTGTCCTGACATGAGGACTGAGGACTACAGGAGGACTCTCCTTCATCTCCCTGTGAGATCGGGAGGTGTTGGGACTGGCAGCACAGCAGGTGCTGGAGCACAGTGTCCAGGTGGCAGACTTCAGGCAGCACTTCACCAATGTGGGTAGGCGGTCCACCCTTCATGGGCAGGCCTCCTGGGAAGGGGGCAACCAGTTCCCTCCGCTAGCCTGCAATGGTGGAGCCTGCAGGGCCCCGTGATCCCCTTGACAGGTCCAATAGGCAACTGGCACCCAGGGGAGGGGCCGTGCCTCCGGCCAGTGCGCCCCCTCCCAGGTGGATCTGAAATGGCTCAGTTAACACAACGCTGTTGTTGGCCCTCATCTCAGCAAAGCGGGTGAGCTCCATGCCCTGTCATTGTGCCCGGCATGTGCGCTGGAGACCTGATGAGTCGGCAGTGGTCCTGTGGCCCAACCCCACCTCATTATCCAAGACGCTGTTCCCTGCCTTTGTGAATCAGGGCATCGAGCTAGCGGCGTATGACCCCGGCCAGGAGTCAGGTTACGTTAGGGTTAGCTGACTGAAGCAGCAACCAACTGGATTTCCAACTGGATTGTGGAAGTCATTGCTCAGGTATACAGGTCCAAGGATCTGCCTGTTCCTTCTGACGTTAGGGCCCACTCCACAAGGAGCATCTCCACGCCGTGGGTGGCCCTGGGAGGAGTGCCCCTCGGTGAGATCTGCACAGCGGGCACTTGGACGGGGCCGTGCACCTTCGGCAGGTAATACAGAGTCAACGTCGCTGCTCCCCAGGCGCTAGCGATGGCAGTTCTCCTACATCCTTCCACTTTCCCCTCTCAGTAGGTAGGTGGTAATTCCTCCTGACTTAGTTTGTATTTCACATCTACTGTATTTCATGCAGCTGCCCTAGCAGCCAGGAGTAGTGAGATAATAGTTACGTATGTAACTACAGTTCCATGAACTACAGATGGCTGCTAGGGCTTCCTTGTCACGTCGTAAACTTGGTGAGAAGGTTCCATAAGAGGGAGATCTCTGAGTGATGTAGGTACAGTATAAATACCAGGGTATCCCTCTACATCACCCAAGGTCACTCACGTGACAAAGTTGATATTAGTCTCTCGACCTACGCTGACATGATCGGATGTACAGACACTCCATTTAATGCAACTGCCCTATCCTGTTTGCGCCCAGGTCCCTCTCAATCGTTTAGCACAGTGGTTCCCAACCTACGGTACGTGTACCGTAGGTGGTACTTGCGCCCCCTGCTGGTGGTACTTGGAAGGCTCTGTGAAAATTAAAAAATAATAATAATAATAATAATAATTTTTGTGCAAAATCCATGGTGGTCATTAGTAGTAGTAGCTATTTTGTTCAGTGTTCTAATTTGGTGTGTGTGTGAGAGAGAGAGAGAGAGAGAGAGAGAGAGAAAGAGAAAGAGGGAGGGAGAGAAAGAGAGACACTGTACACTTGATATGTTGTTCAAAATGTTCCAATTTGCTGTGTGTGTGAGAGAGAGAGAGAGACAGAGAGAGAGAGAGAGAGAGAGACACACACACTGTACAGTTGATATTTATTGTTTGTTTACAATAAATACTGTTATTTGGAATAAATTTGCCTCCTGCGTGAAGTGTGCATAGCTGAATAGACTGTATTTTAACGTTGGTCATATGGTGGTACTTGGAGAGCCAACTACTTTCTCAGGTGGTACTTGGTGTAAAAAGGTTGGGAACCACTGGTTTAGCATAATCTAAAATAATCAATCACCTAAAATGTCTTGACCCCCCCCCCCCCCTCCCTCCCTCCCTCCAGGAGCTCTATGCGTCGAGTGGCAGAAGTGATGGAGAAGGCTGACAAGAGGAAACATGAGAAGTTCTCCAACCAGTTCAACTATGCTCTCAACTGACCTCCAACCAGTTCAACTATGCTCTCAACTGACATCCAACCAGTTCAACTATGCTCTCAACTGACCTCCAACAAGTTCAATGATGCCCTGGATGAGTAATTTGGTTGTCATATAATGGGGTATTCCTTTTGTATTGGTAAATAAGGATATCCCAGTTGAGTGAAGTCACACCCGGGTTGACCGTGTTCCATTAAAACAGTCGGGGAACCAGCCAGGTTAGCTCTAGCCAGGCTACCCATTGTTAGAAATAACTAAGGGATAATGTACAGCGAGGTCATTATTGGAGAATAAACACCGGACAGGGTGATCAGGCACCGACGCGTAGGACATGCTGCTACATGTAAAACACCAGGCAGGTAGAAACAACAACAACATAACGCTACTTGGATTCATCGGACTTCAAATAGTATCCAAGTTGTTGCTAACTAACTTGTTTGCCACAGGGTGTCGCAATGAGCTTGTTAAACTCCCTTGTGTGCATTGATATGACTGACGTGGCCTGTGTGCATATCACCGGTCTGATATTCCTAACAGCGGTGTGTTATCCACAAATAGCAGACTGCTGAATGTCGTGATTGACCAATCAGAATCGAGCATTCAACCCGGCCGTGTAATAACAGTTGATAAACAATTCATTTTGCGGTATTTGCGCATGCAAACACTGTAGCAACATGTCCACTGATAGAAGTTAGACAGTAGGCTACTGTGTGTATGACTGATTTTTATGAGACACAAATAAGACAGAAGTGCTAATAAACAGTATCTGCTAACTCATTACTGCTGAAGTGCGGAGCTGCCATCTTGGATTTTGAGGTCAGTGCTGGTGAGGCTCCCCCGAGATTGGGGTAGGAAATCCAGGGCAGTTGACGTCACACGTTCGTGACCTTTGAACCGTGAGATTCCTAGTTCCCAGTACAAATGGAACGGGGAATTATCCACACTGTGATGCATGCTTCTCTTTGTGCAACATGTAGCACAGATTATGGATGGGTTGTAAAATACAGTATGATATTTATTGATGTACAGATGGGTAATGCTTTATATTAAGGTTCTAATAATAAGCGTTAATTAATAGGTAATAAGGCCCTTATAAGTCCTTATATGGTGCTTATACTGTTATATGTTAATAAGATGATAAAAGTGTTAATAATAGCATCATAAACTTGTTTATTGGTAGCTTATAAGACATTTATGAGCACTTTATAATAATATTATTAAGGTTAGTAAGTAGTTTATTATTAATTTATTATCCATTAACTACACACATTAATATTAACATTTAACTATTATTTTTGCATACTGGATCTAAAGCGACAACAGTGCCATATTTAGGTTAATAAATCCTTTATTATACACTATTAACAATTAACTATGGTTTTCACAGTTCCCCTATCAGGAATGAGCACTATGTTGTCAAGGTTGATAAAATGTGAACACTTTTTTTAAATACAATGTTTCAGTGGTGAAGCACAAAACACATTTTAAGAGGCTCTTTAAAATCTTTTCGAGGTAGGTTGTTATGCTACGCCCTTAGACCACATGACATGAAAGACTTTGGGCTCTATCGTCGCAAAGGCGGTAATTTTGCGTTAGCGCCCGTTTTGGGGGTGCGGTGGCGCAGTCGGTAGCGCTGTCGCCTCACAGCTAGAAGGTCCTGAGTTCGATTCTCGCCTGGGACGCTGTGGGCGCTGGAGTTGTGACCCCCCCATATCTTCAGTGCCTACTGCCCAGGTGGGCTATCTCGTCGAAAGGGCCTTTCTGTGTGGAGTTTGCATGTTCTCCCCGTGCCCCCCAGGGGCTTCCTCCGTACATAACCCCCCACTAAAAACATGCAGAAGATCGTCATCCGACCAGTGACGACAACATCTGAAGTTGGTCCCCGGGCAAAGAAAAAGCAACCACTGCTCCTGGCCTGCCCCCTGGAGGAAAGGACAAGCCTGGATGGGTCAAATGCAGAGGACATATTTCACCGGCCACCGTCAGCATGAGTGTGTGTTGTGGCCGCATGCATGTGTTGTAGTGTTCGTGTGATAATAAAGACGGGCTTGTCCGTCTGAAATCGTGTTTTTGCACTGGAAAGCTGGATTAGCGCAAAGCCCTAATTGTGGGCGTATATAGGCGTCTTAATGCCCAAAACAGTATTCACACGTGTGAGCTCATGTCCAGTCCACTCCCCTTAAAAGCCATAATCACGTCTGTGACAGCAGCTTCTTTCTTGCCGAGTGCCGTGCAAGCAGAGGGACAGAGAGAGAGAGAGGGGGGAGAGAACAAGAGAAGGAGAGAATTGGAGGGGGAACCAGTTCGGATTCAGATAAACTATTAGAAACTAACAAAAATTGATGCTGATGGAACAATCCATTTGAAACACACCAAAGGGCTGCTGCGCTTACTGTAATTAGTCGTTTCGTTCATAGGCTGCTATAACATACACATTTAAAAATATGCGTTTCTTTAATAGGGTAGGGATTAGGGATGGGCATTTTGAATCAATTTCCATAATCGAAATTCGGAAAAATTAACGATCAATATATTTTTTTATATAAATATATATATATACTGTAGTTTGATTTTCAGAGCACACAAACATGTCATTTGTTTTCTTGGATTGTCGATAGTCTGTGAGAGAAATGACAAGCTGCATATTGTGGAGAACAGGAGGAATTTCCACACGAAGTTTGTACACTGTGTTGATGTTGTGTGCTAACACTATGCGCCGCCCTAGGCCAGCGCGGGGAAACTTGTCTATAAGACAAGTTTCCCCACGCTGGCCTAGGGCGGCGCCATAGCAGCCTTATATGTCCCCGGCTTCCGGTTAAGTCCACATTGCGTCCACAGCAGCCTAAGTGATGTTGCCAATAAGCTACGACTTAAATAGAGACTTATTACATCATATTTTTTCCGCCCCCTGTATGTTGAGTGTTGGTGAAAAAGAAAAATATAGCAGACGCTTTCTTTACTGTAGAGCGCCGTTTAAAAGCCGCACAACAAGCAGCAGCAGTCCCGCCGGCCAGCGCTGGACCCGCTGTGAGGAAACACACAGGAGGAAACCGAAATGTCAAAACAGACATCCCTTGCTAGGCCAGTCCTTTTTTTAATCGAGATCATGCAACAAGTAGCCTACTTCAGCCGAGGCCAGCAAGACGGCAGGAAAGAAACAGAAGCGTGGCTGCCACCGTCAAAAGCAAAAGACACCCGACGTAGGCTGTCAATTTAGCGGAGGTAAAAAGCCTTTTTACCTACGTCGGGCGAATCAATCAATCAATGGCTCGCGCTTGTTGCCCGACGCTCGTATGATGAGATTAATCAAAATGCTTACCACAAATAAAGCCACATGGGAGCCAAGAACGAGTGCAGGAGAGCTGCCGCAGGTGCCAGGTGTGGAGTGGGAGAGATTAAGGTGCATAGCCTATTGCTGGAGATTCAAGTTGTGGGCTGTCTTCACTGACACTGTCGCACTTATTACTTTTAGCTAACGCTACGTTGTTTTTTCATCAGGGCAATGTCCAGAAGATATGGGTTCATGAGTGTCTGCAAATGCAGATAGATAGGCTACAGTAGGAGCATGCATGCATGTTGTCTGTTTCAATAACGAAAGCGTCCTTACCAAGAACGACGTGCCGACCAATTAAATATTCTTGCTGCGAAATTGGCCTCTAATGACAACACTGGAATAATAGCCGTAATATTCATTCACAACGGGAGATAGCCTGACTGTGGGTAATTTGATGAAATACATAGCGTTACAACATACCCGACCTACTTTGTTGCTGTGGAGATATTGGTACGCTTTGGAGCTTTTGAGATTGTTCATCGCATTGCCGTCCACGGTCCACCGCCATTGATTCCTCAAAATACGCTATAATCCTGCCTGTAGTTACGTTCGGCCATTTACACATATTATCTTCCCATGTGTCCATTGTCAACGGGTGTGGGATAGACACTCTTTCGTTAGACAGGAGACTCGGAGAATGATCCCAAGTTTGCATTTTTTCGGCGGTCGCTATGGCTACTACGCTAGTACGTTACACTTCTCTGTATTCACAAACACCGGAAGAGACAGACATATCGCGGCCGAGTCCGGAAGCAAACCGGAAGTGCCCAGGAAACTTGTCTTGAAAGCCAGTCTAGTCGTTCCATTTGCAGAAAAACTTGAGCTGCGAAGTTAACTGTTCACTGGTCAGATCCAGTCGCTAGCCAGGCTAGCTATTTTTAGCAATAACAGTTGATAACAAGGCATTTCGTGGCATTTTGCACATACAAACACTGCCGCCTCATGTCCACACAGATAGAAGTTAGGCAGTGCTGTGTGTACAGCTGATTTAATGAGACACAAACAAGACAGAAGTGCTAATAAACAACATTTACTACGATTGTTGTACTGTTGTTGCGCGGTGCAGCCATCTTGGATTTTTGAGGTCGGGGCTGCTGAGGCTCCTATGAGTTTGGAATGGGAAATACCAGCTCTGGTGACGTCACCGTCCCAGCTCATGACCTTTGAACCATAAGATTACTAGTTCCCACTATAATGAGACCTAAAATGCACAATAGAGTCCGTCCATTACCAGTTAACAGACTTTTTCTAGCCGTGGTTTAACTTCATCAGTTGAACGTCGAGGGGCAGCCTACTGTTTATGACTTGGAAACACAGAGAGGACCACCAAAATAGTGCTTTTTAGCAACTGGGGCTTCTCTCAAAGTTCCTCTGGCATCGTTGGATGGGAAGACCATAAACACCGGGACTAATTTTGCGTTCCTTTATCGCAAAATAACTGGGATGTGGAGGCTAAATGACATCACATCCGTTTTGTTAGCGTTCCATTTGCAGAAAACTTGAGCTGGGAAGTTCACTGTTCATTGGTCAGATCCAGTCGCTACCCAGGCTAGCCATTGTTAGCAATAACAATTGACAACATGGCATTTCGCGGCATACAGTACAAACATGGCAGCCTCATGTCCACACAGATAGAAGTTAGGCAGTGCTGTGTGTACAGCTGATTTAATGAGACACAAACAAAACAGAAGTGCTAAACAATATTACTACGATTACTTCTACTGTTGTTGCGCGGCGCAGCCATCTTGGATTTTTGAGGTTGGGGCTGCTGAGACTCCTACGAGTTTGGAATGGGAAATACCAGCTCTGATGACGTCACCGCCCAGCTCATGACCTTTGAAGTCGTAAGATTACCAGTCCCCAATTATAAAGGAATGCACGATTAGATACAATGCTGACCTGCTCATAAACAGACGCCTGTGGCTTCTGCATTGAGAGACAAGCCACGCCCACGAACATTGGATTTTGGACTTTGTTTTGTTTTCAAATCAGAAATTCTTTAGTAGTTAATTCTACCAGAGATAAAAATTCAAGATGACTGAATTACAGTATGCATTTTTTAATTCATATTATTTTATGTACTTAAAAAAAATTATGTAAGTGAATTCTTGTAAGATTTCACGTGTATATATTAATTTATTGATAATTGAATCGTCATGGTATATCAGAATAATGGTGTAAATGCTAGATTTTATGATACATCAGTTTTTCCCAAATAATGAATGGATTGCCAATGTTTCCTACATGTTAAAAGACACTATTTAATTTGTTTTATTCTTTTTTTAAACCTACCTCAGTTTTCATGTTACAATTGCACTATTTGGAAATAAAATACAAGTTTTTAAAGAGCCGTCTTAATGTGTGTTTTTGTGCTTCAACGCTAAAACATATTTGTAATTTTTCATTCACATTTTATCAACCTTGACAACATATAGTGCTCATTCCCGATAGGGGAGCTGCAAAAATCATAGTTAACTGTTAATAAGTGCACAACAAATGATTTATTAAGGCACTGTTCTTGCTTTAGATCTGGTACTACCTACAAAAAGCACAAGTGCATAATAAAGGATTTATTAACTTTAATAAGGCACTGTTCTCGCTTTAGATCTGTTACCTACAAAAACCATAGTTACTGTAACTGTTAATAAGTGCATAGTTAACTCCTAATAAATTAATAATAAACTATATTAACCTTGATAAAGCAACAAAAAAAGCCTGGTTAATGTGCAATTATAAATGTCTAATAAGCTACCAATAAAGATGTTTATTCTGCTATTATTAACACTTACATAGTCTTATTAACTTATAATAATGTTAATAAGCACTTATAAGGGACTTATTACCTAATTAATTAACGCTTATTAATAGAACCTTAATATAAAGTGTTACCGTACAGATGTTATGAATCTGGTTGACATTTCTACTTCTGTGAACACTAATGACAAATATTACTGACGTATGACTGAAAATTAGTGTATTTCTCTGTTATCGTGAGTTTTCTTCGAAAAATGTTCAAAAGATTGTTTGAATACTGTGGATGAAATTGCATTTGAAGATTTTTTACTGGTGTGTCTGTCTTTATGGAGTGTTTTGTTGTGTGCTTATTGGTCAAATGAAGATGCAAATTTCTGAAGCAATGTGTTGTCTGTTTGGAGACGTGTTGCCTGTCATGAAACTGACAACAATCTCAACATTTCAGACTATGATGATGGGCAATTTGGTCTTCAGCTGGGATAGGCAAAAATATCAACAGGCATGAAGTACAGGGAACCAAATAACCATCCTCCTGACCAGTGTTGCCAGATCCCACGAGAGAAACAAGCAACCTGGTCTCCTGAACATCCTGGTCATAATTGCTCATCTTTATATGTCTTCGTATTTGATTCCTTCAGCTGCCAAAGCCACTGATCACATTTCTAGCTTTGTGTAGTTGCCTGAATGCGAATTAAGCGTTTCATTTGTTTGTAACTGTTTTCTATCTCAACTCAGCCATACTTGTTTTTTGCATAGACCGTTATTATTATAACAATTATGGACAGAGTCAGCGTGATGTCACCCATTGATTTTTGGACTCTCGTTTTGAAGCCTAGATTATTAGAGTGTGGCCGTCTCCATCTTGGTTCTTGCACAGCTCGCGTGAGACGGCACGAGACCAGGGCTTTCCTAGAGCCACAGCTCCTGCAATTGGTCCGTGATCGGCAAGCTGCGTGATCACTGGACAGGTGACCTGTCAATCATGCCTTGAAACAGTCTCTTCTATTATCTATTTTAATCTAAACAGGCGAGTTATATAAAAATTCATAGTACAGTTGTCATGAAAGGTGAAATTAACTATATAGAGCAAAGACGTGTTTTGGACCCCGCTGTTGCGTAAGCTACTGGGGATCCAAATAAACTATAAACATGTTTATAATCATGTTGTAAAGATGGGCATTAACATGGGGGTATATGGGGATTTACTCGCTTTTGGAGCCAGCCTCAAATGGCCATTCGAGGAACTACAGCTTTCAGTAACACTTACACGGCTTCCTCTGGCCAGCCCGAGCTTGCCACCTGTTGTTTGTGGTGTGAGGTTTACCATAGCGTGTGATTTAAATGAATAGCAGAGAGGTTAAATGGATCGCTGGCAGGAATACATTATTTGTAAATCACTTTTCTGAGCACACATTGCTTTCTGTGTCGTTGTCTTGTTCTCCATTCTAACAAGGTTAATTAAAGGTTAATTCAGCAATTGGACTTTCAGCACATCTTTTTTTCCAGATTCCCCCCCCATTTTCTCCCCAATTATACTTCGCCAATTTATCCCCATGCTGCCCTATTGGCTGCCCCGGTCATTGCTCCACCCTCTGCCGATCTGGGGAGAGCCGAGTCTAGCACCATGCTTCCTCCGACACATGCGCAGTAGCCAGCCGCTTCTTTTCACCTGACAGCGGGGAGCTTCACCGGCAGGATGTAGCACATGGGAGGATCATGCTATTCCCACCAGTTCCCTTCCACCCTGACCAGGCGCCCCGACCAACCAGAGGAGGCTCTAGTGCAGCGACCAGGAAACATACCCCCAATCCGAATTCCTACCCTCAGGTACAGCCAATCGTGCCTGTATGGACGCAGGTCGCAGGTAACACGTGGATATGAACGTGCGACCATCGTGTCGGTAGGCAGGGAATCTACCGCTACGCTACCCCGACGCCCCTTTCAGCACATCTTTGGCTGTGAGAAAGTTGTGATATTTAACCCCTTGAGAACTCATTTAGAATGAACCACTTTTAAGTGTTTTCTGAAAATCACATAAAAAACATTTACGCTTCAAGTCATAAGTGTTCCTCATTTGTGAAGATTATCTTGCTGAAGACAAACTTCGCTGTTCCATAAACTTTTGTTAACCACAGACCTTATTTCATGCATTTAACCGAAATTCCCATCCAAAAACCACATTGCCCTAGTCGCCAGGTGGGCTATCTCGTGAAAAGGGGTTTTTCTGTGTGCAGTTTGCATGTTCTCCTGTACTGGGTTTCCTCCCTATAACATCAATATGGACCTGCACTAAAAACATGCAGAAGATGGACCTTTGACCAGCGGCGGTTGGAAGAAGTTCCCCGAGTGCTTCACTGCAGCTGCCCACTGCTCCTGGCCAGACCATGGAGGAGGACGAGCCAGGATGGGAAAAATGCAGAGGAGCAATTTTACGGCGCTTCCAAAGCATGTGCTGCCGTGCACGTGTGTGTATGCATGGTGTGTCCCTGAACCCTTATGAACTATAAAGCAAACACAACCAAGTCTGAGATAGTCAAGCCTGACATCTGGAGACGGACGCAGAGGGTATTGTCCCGCTCGCTAGATTAGACAGCAGGAACAACTTGGAGAACCCAAACTGAAAGTTAATTCACAAACACATTGCGAGTGTGGCTCACCTGGTAGCAGGCGTACGACAGAGTGGTCCTTCGTGCGGCCGACACGGGTTCGAATCTGACCCGGGGTCCTTTGCGTCAAATCAACCCCTCTCTCTCTGCCCACATTTCCTGTCTGCCTACTGTCCTATCTAAATAAAGGTAAAAAAAATACCCAAAAATACTATTCAAGTTGAATGCATCGCCATAGGGAGATAATTTAATGTTACAAGCAGTGTATGAATTTAGCCTGGGGCAAGAGCAAAGATGCCCCCAAGAAATCTCAGAATGCCCCTAAAAACCATGATCCTGGGGGAAAAATTGCCCCCAAGATTTCTATAATTCTATAAAGATGACGAAGAACACACTCACACAAACTGTTGTTCACACTACACTTTAGCAAATTTATGCAGTAATTAGTTTTTTTTAAGTGCCCCCCCAAATTGTGTAAATGCCCCCATTTTTTAGACCGTGGGGGCAAACTTTGCAGCCAAAATATCTTTTACATTTCCCACTGGTTACAAGGCACTAACATATAGGATCTAACTGTAGCCTAGGACAATTAGCGGTCATAAGTAACAGTTGCTATCTTTGAGCCAGGTTTATGTCCGGAATTCTGTAACGATTGGAGCTTTACGTTCAGGCTGTTTTGTAACAGTTTAGGTCTGTCTACTGATGCAAAAAAGACAGGCTTTTGCTCTTGGATATCCCCATCAAAATGACCCCCTCTTTTGTAATTATTCTGATTTTAAATATCAAAGGAGGATTTACTGTGAGCGGAGGATTCAACACATCCAAGAATTTTATGGAAACTGTATCAACAAACTCAATAAATAACAGAAACAATCCAAATGAAAGCAATCACAGTTGTAGAGTTACACGGTACAATAGATCATATAGATATAGATCATATAGATCAAGCCATTCCGTAAGTCATAAATGAACATTCAATATCCATACAGACTTTTCTTTTTTAAACAAAGAAATCAACTATTTTCTCTATTATTTAGTTTAAAATGTCATTCAGAATTCAAAGCTAGAACATAGTTTTATGTACAGTTTCTGGTAATTATTCACATTCTATCAAAATAAGCAGTTGAAATTAAAGTGTTCAAACGTCTGTAAAAATGACTGTCTGTTATAGCAGCTGTCCTGCAGTCCCAATGCAAAGTCATACAATAAAACACTTCACTCTCTCTGGTATGTGATACCATTCCAGAGAGAGAGACAGAGAGAGAGAGAGAGAGAGTGTGTGTGTGTGTGTGTGTGTGTGTGTGTGTGTGTGTGTGTGTGTGTGTGTGTGTGTGTGTGTGTGTGTGTGTGGCCACAATAAAATGTCGGCATTGTATTTTTCTGCAATCCACCAATATGTAGAATATCATGTTTCAGAACTAAGCTTTTGGACTAGTGCGGTGGCCAGTAGGGGCGCTGTGGTCGTGGTGGATGGAGGGCGCAACACCTGCCTTCCCCACCGGAGAGCCGTGTTCGATCCCCAGTCAGGGTCACAGTGTTTCCAAAGTCTACATTTCAACCGTGAGTCACATTTAAACTTGTTGTTATTTAAGCCTAACCCAAACCCTAACCTTAACCAATTTGTTTTACTTGTGTCAGTCACATCGCTCAATGATGGGTAATGATTGGCAATGGTGGCTGTCAATCAAAAGTGGCCGAAGCCTAGGTTCATTGATGTGACTACTGGAGCCCTTATAGAGGCTGCTACGTCAGAGTTTGACCTTCCACTCTGATTCCAAGCCAAGCCAGGCCAAGATGGCATCAGTGCGTTGCGGCCGCTGAAGTATTAGCTTGTCACGGTGTATCTGTTTGTACACGTCATTTGTTTTCATGTCCTGCTACTGTTCCATATGTCCAAACCCAACCAGAGAGTGTTTATTGCGACGGATGGCTCATGAACCACAAGAGCAGGCTGGCCAGACGAGCTGTGGCGTGGACAGAGCTGAGCCTCCAGGCTAAAGCAGGTGAGCTGGCCAGACGAGCTGTGGCGTGGACAGAGCTGAGCCTCCAGGCTAAAGCAGGTGAGCTTGGTTCACTTGACAGTATTGACAGCCTTTTCACAGTATGCTCAGGGCTCAGCGTTTGCTGGAAGCCCGACACAACAAATGGCTAACGTTCATGTTCGCTATTGAGCCCTGGGAACGCAGCACGCTCAGGGCCGTGACACTTGCCTAAACATAACAACGTTGTTAAACTTGTTTTATTTGGGTTTAACGTTGGAAAGGCAGCGACCTTTTCAAGGTAACCGCCATTTTGTTTCAAATGTATGTTGAGATTGTACATATTTGTGGATTGCAGAAACGTACAGTGCTGATATTTAATTATGTCAATTGGGTTGGAGTTTGTGTGTGTGTGTCTACAGGGATGTGTGTGTTTATAGGTGTGACTGTGTGTGTTTATAGGTGTGAGTGTGTGCGCACATCTACAGGTGTGCGCTATAGAAAGCATTTGTGCATCTACAGGTGTGTGTGTGTGTGTGTGTACACGTGCGTCTACAGGTGTGTGCTATAGAAAGCAGGCGCGGCATAGCTCTGTGTGCCCAGCATGAAGGGAGATAGCACGTGGCTAACGTTAGCGGTGAGGAAGGGCAGCTGCACCAGGCCTCCGGCCCCAG
Source organism: Poromitra crassiceps (assembly GCF_964638095.1). Taxonomy (NCBI): domain Eukaryota; kingdom Metazoa; phylum Chordata; class Actinopteri; order Beryciformes; family Melamphaidae; genus Poromitra; species Poromitra crassiceps. The sequence goes on from NC_139634.1 coordinate 3,221,932, forward strand.
CGTGGTGGTGGTGGGGGGCATAGCCGTGCATGGCCAGGTGTCCTGGGACACCTGAGGGGGGGGAGGGGCTGAGTGGGCTGAGCCCCCCCATGCCGCCTCCCGGGCCCCCCGCGGTGGGGGCCGAGGTGTCAGCTCCGGGGTTCTGCTTCTTCCACTTGGTCCGGCGGTTCTGGAACCAGATCTTGACCTGGGTCTCAGTGAGGGACAGAGACAGGGCCAGGTTCAGCCTCTCACACACAGACAGGTAGCGCGTGGACTTGAACTTGTTCTCTAGCGCTACCAGCTGCTCGTAGGTGAATGCAGTCCGTGCTCGCCGGGGCTTCCCCGACTTGGAGTCCGAGCCGGAGCGCTTCCTCTTGGGCTTGGCCGTCGAGCCCTGGCCCCCGGCGCCCTGGAGGTTGGTGACGGGGCTCTTGGTGTCTCTGGGGGGGTCATGGTGCCCGTGCTGACCCAGCTCTCCCTCTCCATCTCTAGGCAGAGCCGAGCTACTCTCCTCACTGCTGTATGGCCCGTCAGGGGCCGAGGAGTCCGGGCTCCCCGAGCGACCGTAGTCCTCCTCGTCTGGAGCTCTGTACACAAAGCCTTCCTCTGGAATTACAGACAACACAGGCCAATGACACGTCAGGATTACAGACAACAGAGGCCAATGACACGTCAGGATTACAGACAACACAGGCCAATCACACGTCAGGATTACAGACAATACAGGCCAATCACACGTCAGGATTACAGACAACACAGGCCAATCACACGTCAGGATTACAGACAACACAGGCCAATGACACATCAGGATTACAGACAACACAGGCCAATGACACGTCAGGATTACAGACAACACAGGCCAATCACACGTCAGTTTTACAAACACAAGCCAATGACACTTTACTGCACTATAGAGTGCCAAAGTCACGCCCTCTTCCGGGATCGCATAAGGGATTAATTTAGTTAATTTTCCCATAGAGGTGTCCAAACTTTTTTGAATGGGGGCCAGATTAGATAATGTGAAAACACCGGGGGCCCAGCTGCTTCTCGCAGCATATAGGTTATTAAAAAAAATTCACATACAATGCAATTGTATCTAAGGATTTTGTTTACCATCTGAAAACTCTGCCTGTGTTGTTCCTACTTGGTGCTTGTCTACAAACTGTATGATAGTGCTGTCATGATTAGGTGAATGGAAAAATGTGAAATGAACTTGATTGATTAACCAGTACTGTGTGGAGGGCCACAAATAGTATATTTTGAGAGAAAAGCCGAGGGCCACTTAAAATCGGTCCACGGGCCACAATTCCCGCGCAGGGAAATCCCCTTCCGCTCTCTGCATGTCGTTCTCACATGCCCCCACTGCAGTGAAACAACAACAACGCTAGCTAGCATCTAGCAACGTACATGTTGAGCCATGAGCTTTTCCCCCCCCACTAGACCAGAGTGACGGTTCCTACACACCGCCGACGAGTCTAAGCGATAAACTTGCATGTACTCGCACTCGCCCTGCAGCGTGGTTGGCTGCCTTGCTGTATTTCCGTCTTCAATTGGTCGATTTCGAAATGCCCCTCCTTCCCTCGTTGCCATCTTGTCGCTCACCAGCTTGCAAAGCATGCTGGGATACCTGGCGTCAAGACATCGCAGGCGACAAGACGAGAGGAGGGGCCAAAACCGAAATAGACCAATTGAAGACGGGAATACAGCAAGGCAGCCAACCAAGCTGCAGGGCGAGTGCGAGTACATGCAAGTTTATCGCTTAGACTCGTCGGAGGAGGCTTGAGAGTAAGAGGAGCCAGTCTGGCAAGTGAGACTAAACTTGGACAAACCAAGTGATTCAGAATCGGGAGAGACCATAGCATCGACCAGTGCTTCCAAAACTGGGGTATGTGGACAGGCGGTACGTGAGAGAAAGGGAGAAATGGAAAAATGTAAGAACAAATCATGAAAATAAATAAAACGTTAAAATTAATCTTCTCAGGAGGCACTATTTGCAACTCTTTCACTCCATTTCTTATTTTTTCAATGTTATGTTGTAGTTGGGTAAAGGCGGTACTTGGATTCAGAAATCAGAGAAAGGGGCTACTGAAGCCAAAAAAGTTTCAGAACCACTGGCATAGACCATTTCACTCGGAGGGGAGGAAAAAAGTATATTAAATTTTTTACATGATTTGGGGGGGGGGGGGGCGGTGGAGAGTGAGTGTGATTGGTGGTGTATGAACTGCAACGATTAATCGATTAGCCGATTGACAGAAAGTTAATTGCTATTTTTATAATTGATTTGTCGTTTGGACAAATAAATTAAAAAACTAAAGTTCTCTGGTTCCAGCTTGTTAAATTAGAATAGTTCCCGGTGTCTTTAGTCTTATATGACAGTAAACTGATTATCTTTGGGTTGTGTGGACTGTTGGTCAGGACAAAAGAAGACATTTGAGGACGTCATCTTCAGCTTTGCGTGGAAAATGATCACCATTTTTTGCCATTTTGTGAGATTTTATAGACCAAACGACTGGGGCGAGACTCACAAGTTTCATCAGGATACGATACTATATCGATTCTAATTTGATATTTGATGATAGTCTGCCACGATATGAGTTCGATACGATTTGATTCAATTCAGGAGCCTGCGATCGATATGAGACTAAATCATTATGCCCATTTAACACAACAGTTACATGTATATATCTACTCACAAAAAGCAACTAAATATGATTTGACAATTTTATTTCTGAGCTCTTCCGGACATTTAAATGGAAAACAAACCATTATTTTTAAGACAAATTATAAAAATCAACCTGTCACATTTCTCATGTTTAAGAGCAAATGTTTTTTTTATCAGTTAATTAAAGCCCTTGGTTTTTTTATAATAATTTGTATCTTATGTAAAAGATGTAAACAACAAAACAAGAACCACAAGACATTAACAAAAACACAGAAAATACAAAGTACAGACACAAACAAATTCACTCATAACCCCCACCCCGCAAGACCCCTCCGCCATCCATCAAACCACACATTGGCTCACTGTAGCAAAGAGAAAAACAGAATATGTCCATGGCCCCCAGGCATGGCTTCAATGAATGAATTCCAGCAAGTTATATTTTTTACTTGCGCCATGCACACGGGCCACCGACATCTCCATGACAGCCAGGTCCACAACAGAAGATACCCATTTTTCCAAAGGCAAAATATGAGGGGCCATCCATCTCTGAGCTACCATTTTTTGCAACAGTTTTTTTTTGTCACATTTCTCATGTTTAAGTGCAAATGTTTTTTTTAATCATCAGTTCATTAAAGAGCCCTTGTTTTATGGTTGGTATGATGCCGATCAAGATCACGATATATCTCCATATTTTCACTTTGCATCGATTCGATATCGATACAATACGATATTGATCGATGTAATGATCCCTCAACCTGGATCCCACCCCTACAAATGACGAATCAATTAGTGCGGGAAATAATGGACAGATTAATCGATGATTAAAATAATCGTTAGTCACAGCCTAGTGGTGTACAATGAAGATTCTGCTGGACCAACCAGACTGTTGCATGATTCTCAAAGTTGGTCCATTGAATTCACTTAATAAAGGATGGATCAACATGCCTATTGCAATTCTAGGTTTCACTCTCACCTCCCCATGTACAGTGTGACAAATACACAATTTAATATTTAATCAGCCACAACCCAAATATTTTCATATGGGACAAAATGTGATGTCATGGGGTCTGTGAGGCCTGATTCATAACCAGCTCCCTGCTTTGAAGAGAGAACTGAACTCTTTCCAGTATAACCAGCATTAGACTTTAATCAAATCACATTAAAAGTACTACAGGAAATTAACCAAGTCAAGTAAAAGCATAGCTCCATAAATGTGTAATTAGGACATTTAAGTGCAATGCATTAAAACTTTGAAAAGTGTCTATCCAAAAGGACTAATTACCCATTTAGGGAGAGGCCTGTGAAAATAATTGTATGGGTTATGAGCCCAATGTTTGGGGATTGTATCAGTTAAAGAGAAAGGAGTCCAAAATGAGAAATTACCCTATACTCATATGTCCTAAAATTGCAGTTTATAATGAATTTTAGTGAATGTTCTAGGCTAATAGTTATTTAAAGTGCTCTGAACACAATAAAGAAAGCAATATGAAATATGTATAAACATTTCAATTAAATGTGTCTCTGGTTTAGCTGACCAAGCACAGATAATTAAAATGAAAAGATGTGGCACTGTAAATTGAAATATAATTAAATGTTTAAAACACACAAAACACAGATTTGAGTCAAAAATTAAAAGCCATTGTTACCAACAATGGATCGTAAGTCCCCTGGCACTTTTACAAGACATCTTTTTTGTCAAGGTGCCCAGAAATATTACACTGTGCTTAGAGCTGTTTTTAATCAACAAAGCTCTATTTTTCTGAATAATGAAGATTTCTATTTTACTGTCACGACTCACGCTGCTTCCTGGTCATGCATGCCTGGTTGAATGTTGTCTGTGATGATGCCACATTATTAGCCTATACTATAGTGACTCCCAAACTGTGGTCCGCAAGGCTCCACCTGGTGCTACTCAAGAGCCTTGCTGACTGCCATCAGCATATCAGCAAATAAGATGTTATCTGTTTATCTGTTAGATGTTTATGTGTTGCTATTTGCGGTCTGACTCGCAACGTATGCTATTGCATGGTTAAATCGGCGATTCTTTTTTATATGGGAAAAAGGAAGCGAAAAAAAACGTTGGCCATGGGGAGGTGCCGGTACTTGGGAAATTTGGTTTGGTACAGAGTGGTAGTTGGTCTGAAAAGTTTGGGAAACTCTGTTATAGCTTCATAAAATAAAAGCAATTTGACATCAAATCTAAGCCTAACAGGCTATCTTACTTTAGTGTTTGAAAGGGGATAAAAATGTAAGTCTTGTTATTTGAGTTCTGTATTTTACCCTAATAATTAAACAGGTGCCATACTCTACACACTATATGCACCATGCGCTGGAAATAAGGGAAGATGTTGGCACCATGAGACCAAACACTTCTCAAATATATTTTATTTCATTTGGTCATTTTGAAATGTAATAACAATAATAATTTCAAGAGTTGTAGACAATAAAAGTTGTTCTTAACAGCAATCTCACCTATGATTTTATATGTATATATATATATATATAGAGAGAGAGAGAGAGAGAGAGAGAGAGAGAGATAGATAGATAGATAGATAGATGTTTGTTTGCATTGTAAAGTAATTTGTCAAATAGAAAGTCTATGCAAAACAATCTCGTTCGGACCTCATTAGATTTCCTATGGTAGTCTGGAATTTTAAATTTGACCCCTTTAAAAATACATTTAAATTTTAAGTCAAATATAATTCTTGCCAATTGATATATTAGCCTATATTTAATCTACTAAATGCAAAGAGTTTCATGAATCTCTGCATTTCATTCGCATGTTATTTCTGATAGGCCACTGTGGAAAGTGACAGTAAAGAGTATGGAATGAAAAGTTTTTTTCTGTATTTCTGTATGCCTTGTGTAATGAAGTCAAATTAAATGTCCTGCAAAGAAAATGTTAGACTTTACTGATGTCTGTGGGGAGACTAGCCAATAGTTTCATAATACACAGTGTAATAGTGGGATGGTATCATAAAGAGCTATATAATAGATGCATTAAAACAGTGTCATTGTAATGTAAGTGTCATAAAGTGGAAGCGATTGGAGTCAATCTGTTGTAATGGTGTGTGTGTGTGTGTGTGTGTGTGTGTGTGTGTGTGTGTGTGTGTGTGTGTGTGTGTGTGTGTGTGTGTGTGTGTGTGTGTGTGTGTGTGTGTGTGTGTGTGTGTGTGTGTGAGAGTGAGTGAGTGAGTGAGTGAGTGAGAGAGAACTGGCTGAAACAGATATTCACCAATCAATAATACCATATCGATCACACGCACACACACGCACGCACACACACACACACACATACACACACACACACACACACCGCGCGCGCGCGCACGCGCGTACACACACACCGTGGCCCATTATCCCGTGTGTTTTACCCCCTTTCAACTCAGCTTCAAACTAAATGCTTTTAATTATTTTTTTCGTTTATTACTTTCAAAACGAACAATTAATAATTTTTCTTCCATCATATGGATGCAAACATGCAGGAAATATTTAATATATCATATAATAATATAATATAATATAATATAATATAATATTATATAATATAATATTATATTATATAATATAATATAATATAAACAGGAAATAGTTGGATGTGAAACAGGAGTCATTAGTTTTTGAAAATAAGTGAAAAGTGAAGCGTCAATATGAAAAACATTGTGGGATTTACATGTATTATTCTTTTAGTTAGTTGTGGTTTCTTGTTTGTTTCACACATTTATTGTATTGTGACAAATTTAAACCTCATTGAGTTGGATAATTGCAATTCCAAAATAATAGTTATTATAGGCTATGGTCATGCTGTCATGGGATTTTAGGTGTTATTAGGCCCCATGGGTCATTACCAGTTTTAAGGATTTAGGCAGTTAAAAAGTTATAAATTGGAAGGGAAATGGCTTCAATTAGGCTATACAGTGTGATTCCACAGAGCAAAAGGGGGTGAAAAGATAGTCAATTGAAAAATAAAACTAATAACAGCTAAAATATAGACAGCAAAACACTAAACTGGTGTCATTAAAGGGTCATTCCACCAGGGAAAATAATGAATGGAGGAATAGGCTACTGAAATTGGGGGTTAGATAATACATCCACATAATAATAACAAAAATAAGAAAGGAAATACATCCACCGACAAATAATAATTTTGCGTCTTAATCGCTCAGTTTCTGTTGATGTTGACATGTCAATAAAATATTTGGTCGCACATAATAATAATAATAATAATAATAATAATAATAATAATAATAATAATAATAATAATAATAATTATGATATCCATTGAAGAAGGGGATAAAAACTATTAAGCAAAGTAAACCAGCTTTACATAGCACGCTGACAGACGAACTTACTGCTCGGGTATTCCTCGGCACCATAGCTTGGCTCCAGGCCGGGCTGCA
>NC_139634.1:3233975-3266475 GCF_964638095.1 Poromitra crassiceps
TTTGTAGGCCGTGCATTCCATTGTAGGCCTACTCGGAATTTAGGAAAAAATGACCGACAGGGAAAAGTGCAATGGAACGGTCATTCAAGACGGAATTCCGAGTTGGAAACTCGGGCAGCATCCACCAAGCCCGAGTTTGCCGAGATAGACACTCTGACGTCACAATCAACATGGCGGCGCACAAATAGACACACACAGTGTAAGCAGTTACTTTTTCACAAATGTTTCACTTTGTGTTATGAAGCAACTTTTATTTGCCATTTCAATTCCCATACAGTTGATTTGCGCTTGATAGAAGCATGGTAGCCTACTAGCCGTCCATGTTTGTATTTTTGCACTCAAATATTTAGAGCAGAACACGGAAATACTGCATCAGAACTTCAGACACCCCGACTTTCAATGGAAGGCACTTTATCCAGAAATCGCTGGCATTTGCTTCTTCAGTGGAAAAGTCTATGGGGTTGTAGAATGGGCGGGGATTTCACTTAAATGCATAATAGGCTAAATGTAAATGTCTGTGGTTAACAAAAGTTTATGGGAACGCAAATCGTGAATAACCTTTATGCCTTTTGAAGCGTTTTCTAAAAATTGTGTAAAATATCTTTGTCCCTGCACTTCCTGGTTCTTTCATCTCAAAGTCAGTGGGATTTTTGGACATTTCGATTAGGCTAAATGTCTGAAATAAGGTAGCCTATGTGGTTAACAAAAGTTCATGAAATTGCTAACTTCGTTTTCAGCAAGATAATCTTCACAAATGAGAACCACTTTTATGACTTTTGATGCGTAAATGTGATTTTTTTAAATAGTAATTTTCAGAAAATGCTTCAAACGGTCAACACAATGCTGTGCTTCCAGATGCTTCGTGATGTAAATTGTGTGCTGTAGGGTTAAAGGACGGCTTTCCCGTGGGGAATATGAATATATATTAAATCTCACGCCCCTAAGGTTTTCGAATCCGTTGAAATTTTTGAAATTGCTTCTTCATAGCCAGAGATATCAACCGAAATCCACTCTGTGTGTGGGGGGGGGGTGGTGGAGGGGAGGGGCGGGTGCGGGGACCCGAAATCCTACATTTCCCACAATGCACTGGCGTGGCCTTCGTTTCCACGCCCACCCCTCAGGCATTTGGCTGATATCAAACTCCAGTAGGTGGCGGTAATGCACATATATGCTTGCCAACCGCCATAAAAGTCAAAGAAGAAGAAGAAGGCTTCGACATAAAAACATTTAGTAGAACAAGAAAAAATAAAAAATAAAATTGCCTCCAAATTGCACCAAATTTAAACCGTAGTATATATGTCGGGAGATGTCTTCATAAAACTTTTTCCAAGGAGTTACGCGCATCTGAAGTTGTAACTATTTCATGTAAAAATGTGTAAAAACGGGTACATTGCTCAGCGTTGCTTTCGTTACTTCAACGCACCTACTACTAGATGTAAAATTTGACGAGCTTTCCAATTCCGCCAGTCCCGTGTCTGTACGTGCTTCCGTTCCCGAGATATGGTCTCTTTGCAAGGAGCTATGGAAAGCTAATATTAGCTACCGTAGGCTAGGCGGTGGAAAAAGATGGCTGCCTTTTGTTTTTCTTCAAGACCTCTGAAGGGGCGTGGAGGACCTCTAGAGGCGGGACCATGGCAGCACAGGCCCACAAGTAGTGTAGTTCATAGGTGCTCGACTTCCGCAAGACGGACTTGGCCCAGATGATGCAAAACGCGTCGGCTGGGCCAAAAAATATGTGAGAGATGGTTGATATCTCTGGCTGTGAAGAAGCAATTTCAAAAATTTCAACGGATTCGAAAACCTTAGGGGCGTGATATTTAATATTCATATTCCCCACGGGAAAGCCGTCCTTTAAGTAGGCTACTGCTTTGTCATGTTAACTACTGGTTTGTAATATTATGTACTGGTTTGTCGTGTTAACTAGTGTGTTGTAGTCTTAACTATAGGCTACTGGTTTCAGTGGTTTGTAGTGTTAACTAGTGTGTTGTAGTGTTAACTACTGGGTTGTAGTGTTAACTAGTGTGTTGTGTTAACTACTGGTTTGTAGTGTTAATGTGTTGTAGTCTTAACTATACTGGTTTGTAGTGTTAACTAGTGTGTTGTAGTGTTAACTACTGGTTTGTAGTGTTGTTGTAGTCTTAACTATACTGGTTTGTAGTGTTAATAGTGTGGGGTTAACTACTGAGTTGTAGTGTTAACTAGTGTGTTGTCATGTTAACTACTGGGTTGTGTTGTTAACTAGTGTGTTGTTGTGTTAACTACTGAGTTGTAGTGTTAACTAGTGTGTTGTAGTCTTAACTATACTGGTTTGTAGTGTTATTAGTGTGGTGTTAACTACTGGTTTGTAATGTTAACTAGTGTGTTGTCATGTTAACTACTGGTTTGTACTGATAAGTGTGTGGTAGTGTTAACTAGTGTGTTGTAGTGTTAACTAGTGTATTGTGGTTTGTAGTGTTAACTAGTGGTTTGTGTTAACTACTAGTTTGTAGTATTAACTACTGGTTTGTAATGTGAACTACAGTGTTGTTAAGTGTGTTGTAGTATAGTGGTTTGTAGTATTAACTACTGGTTTGTAATGTTAACTACAGTGTTGTAGCATTAACTAGTGTGTCATAGTGTTAACTAGTGTGTTGTGGTGATAAGTACTGGTTTGTAGTGTTACCTAGTGTGTGGTGGTGATAAGTACTGGTTTGTAGTGTTACCTAGTGTGTTGTAGTCAGGGCCGTAGCCAGGGTTCCGAAATAGGGGAGGTCCAGCAAGGGTTTTTTGAGTTTTTTTTTCTCCCCTTTTTTAGCCATATTTAGAGTAATATATCATTTTAAATCAACATTAGGATTATACTGTTGTGATGTCATTATTCAGTATATTCTCTTTCATGTCACCACCTGCTCAGCTCTCCTGTCAACATACCGGTAATTGTAACTAACAAACACAAACTGTTTTAGCCAAATTCATATCAAAATGACACCTACAAACACAGGTACACAACCCAAGCCGTACACAACACACAAAGTCATCATCGATAATAAAAAAAACATACAGAGGGACATTTATTTATTCCTGATAGGAACGATTGAAAAATAAAATAAAATATATTATGTTGTTTTTAACTTTACACCACCTCTTTTTGTTACTTATTGGGTCATGAAACTGAAACCATATAGCCACCTGCATACCTGACTTCGGGAGCTTGGCAATTGGCATCATGCATGATTAGCCAGTAGCATCCCAACGTGTCACACAGGTAACATTACTTAAGAGACAGACTAGACACTTACTTTCTTGGTTGTTGCTAAAAAATCTGTCAGTGTCACTCACTGTCTGTCGTTCACTCGCTCACTGTCTCGCAGCTCGCTCACCTTCAATTATCTCGCCAGGCAGACAGAGAGTCATCACTCACCACCATGCTGCTGCTCTCTCAGAATCAAGTTACCGCGGACGCGGCGTCAGATGACTTCCTGCCTGACCTGCCTTTCGTTTCAAAATAAAAGAGATCCCGTGTTTTTCATGCTTTTCCATGCAGATTGTTTTATTTTTTTCTCTGAAATATTAGGGGAGGTCCGGACCTCCCCGTCCTCATAGCTAGCTACGGCCATGGTTGTAGTGTTAACTAGTGTGTTGTAGTGTTAAGTACGGGTTTGTAGCATTGACTACTGGTTTGTAGTGTTACCTAGTGTGTTGTAGTGTTAACTAGTGTGTTGTAGTGTTAACTAGTGTGTTTAGTGTTAAGTACTGGTTTGTAGCATTGACTACCTGTGTTGTAGTGTTAACTGTGTGTTGTAGTGTTAAGTAGCGCTTTGTAGCGTTAATTAGTGTGTGTTGTAACTGATGTGTAATTGATGTGTGATGTCTTGCTGTGCTCCAGCTTTACCTCAGCCTCCACATCAAAGCAGCTCTTATCTTGAATGCAGATTTCAGGGCAGCTCCTCTCCTCAAAACTCAATTACTGGCTGAATAAAGCCGGTAATGTCCCCGCTCAGTGAAATATTGATTCCTAATCCTTGGCAGTCATTACTATGCCAGAAAATAATAGACCACAGAATTGGATTTTGATTTAACACACGACGTGTTTATTCTAATGCTCGGGACTTAATATTCCGTTGACTCTCATTTTCAGCCACAGAGGAGAGAGAAGTGGTGTTGGAGGCGTCGACGCCACACTTTTTATATTGTTGTGGTAGAAATGAAAAAGAGGTGATGGGACATCTTTCCTGTACTCCTCCTCCTCAGCCTAATACACAAGGTCAGCTCCATGTAATTGCTTTGCTCAATGATCCTTAGGGAGAAGAAATTAAAAGTTGAGCAAAATAATGACTGAAACAATGAGACATGATTAGCCAATCAGAGAGCCCAGCCCATTACAGAAGCCTCTGATCTACTTCCTGCTTCCTCCAAGAGGCTTTATGGCTTTATTTTAAAACAGTCAATATATTAAACATATTAATATCACAGCAGCTCATTCACCTTAGGAAATATTAGCTCTCTAACTAAGGCGGAAAAACCTATAAAACACAGCCAACACACACTGCTACAGAACGGGAAAGGAAAATGGAATAAATCTGGAACCACAATGTCTTCGGAGGTTGTCAAGCCCCAGACAGCCCCTAAACCAGCCTGCATCTCTCCACCACCAAGCCCCAGACAGCTCCTAAACCAGCCTGCATCCCTCCACCACCAAGCCCCAGACAGCCCCTAAACCAGCCTGCATCTCTCCACCACCAAGCCCCAGACAGCTCCTAAACCAGCCTGCATCCCTCCACCACCAAGCTCCAGACAGCCCCTAAACCAGCCTGCATCCCTCCACCACCAAGCCCCAGACAGCCCCTAAACCAGCCTGCATCCCTCCACCACCAAGCCCCAGACAGCTCCTAAACCAGCCTGCATCCCTCCACCACCAAGCTCCAGACAGCCCCTAAACCAGCCTGCATCCCTCCACCACCAAGCTCCAGACAGCCCCTAAACCAGCCTGCATCCCTCCACCACCAAGCCCCAGACAGCCCCTAAACCAGCCTGCATCTCTCCACCACCAAGCCCCAGACAGCCCCTAAACCAGCCTGCATCCCTCCACCACCAAGCTCCAGACAGCCCCTAAACCAGCCTGCATCCCTCCACCACCAAGCCCCAGACAGCCCCTAAACCAGCCTGCATCCCTCCACCACCAAGCCCCAGACAGCTCCTAAACCAGCCTGCATCCCTCCACCACCAAGCCCCAGACAGCTCCTAAACCAGCCTGCATCTCTCCACCACCAAGCCCCAGACAGCTCCTAAACCAGCCTGCATCTCTCCACCACCAAGCCCCAGACAGCTCCTAAACCAGCCTGCATCTCTCCACCACCAAGCCCCAGACAGCCCCTAAACCAGCCTGCATCTCTCCACCACCAAGCCCCAGACAGGCCCCTAAACCAGCCTGCATCTCTCCACCACCAAGCCCCAGACAGCCCCTAAACCAGCCTGCATCTCTGCACCACCAAGCCCCAGACAGCCCCTAAACCAGCCTGCATCTCTGCACCACCAAGCCCCAGACAGCCCCTAAACCAGCCTGCATCTCTGCACCACCAAGCCCCAGACAGCCCCTAAACCAGCCTGCATCTCTCCACCACCAAGCCCCAGACAGCCCCTAAACCAGCCTGCTTCTCTCCACCACCAAGCCCCAGACAGCCCCTAAACCAGCCTGCATCTCTCCACCACCAAGCCCCAGACAGCCCCTAAACCAGCCTGCATCTCTGCACCACCAAGCCCCAGACAGCCCCTAAACCAGCCTGCATCTCTCCACCACCAAGCCCCAGACAGCCCCTAAACCAGTCTGCATCTCTCCACCACCAAGCTTCTCTCCACCACCAAGCCCCAGACAGCCCCTAAACCAGCCTGCATCTCTCCACCACCAAGCTTCTCTCCACCACCAAGCCCCAGACAGCCCCTAAACCAGCCTGCATCTCTCCACCACCACCAAGCCCCAGACAGCCCCTAAACCAGCCTGCATCTCTGCACCACCAAGCCCCAGACAGCCCCTAAACCAGCCTGCATCTCTGCACCACCAAGCCCCAGACGGCCCCTAAACCAGCCTGCATCTCTCCACCACCAAGCCCCAGACGTCCCCTAAACCAGCCTGCATCTCTGCACCACCAAGCCCCAGACGTCCCCTAAACCAGCCTGCATCTCTGCACCACCAAGCCCCAGACAGCCCCTAAACCAGCCTGCATCTCTCCACCACCAAGCTTCTCTCCACCACCAAGCCCCAGACAGCCCCTAAACCAGCCTGCATCTCTCCACCACCACCAAGCCCCAGACAGCCCCTAAACCAGCCTGCATCTCTGCACCACCAAGCCCCAGACAGCCCCTAAACCAGCCTGCATCTCTGCACCACCAAGCCCCAGACGGCCCCTAAACCAGCCTGCATCTCTGCACCACCAAGCCCCAGACGTCCCCTAAACCAGCCTGCATCTCTGCACCACCAAGCCCCAGACGTCCCCTAAACCAGCCTGCATCTCTGAACCACCAAGCCCTAGACGGCCACAGGTTGGCTCACAGCTTGTTGTAGTTCCACTGGTTCTTGTGTGGTGAGTTCTCACAGGTTGGCATTGGTGATGGTGTCTTGCCAGACTCCCAGGAGGCACCGGTTAATGAATGTCTGTAGTTTAGTGAGTATGCTATCGGCTATGCAAAATCACGTTAAATAGTCAAATGAATGTTCATCTCATTGAACCAAATGGTAATGTTAGGTGTGATGTCAAACAAAACAGAAATATTCAAATAATATTCCTACATAGCGACCTAATTTGATCAGTTTTTAAGTGAAATTAGCTTGTCATCATCAATTTAGACAGCAGAAATGTGTGTCATGATATTAAAATATCTTCATATCATCACGATATTATTCCGCTGGAAGACGAGAAACGATAATATTGAATTATCACCCAGCCCTACTTGGAGCGAGGGAGAGAGTATGTGCATGTCTTGTGTCTATAATGATTGTAATGAAGGTTAACGAGCTCTGCTCAGCCTCCTCTTTATTAAATTAATCTCACATAGTGATGAATCATAATTACTATAATTAGCAGCTTCAGCTGCCTGCTCTCAGACTGCTGGCTGGTCAAAGTGAGGTGATGATAGTCTAATCAGACATCACTTGAGCCCTCCTCTCTCTGCCGGCTCTGTCTAGTATGTGAAGTCCCATGTTGTCCTGGGATCTAACATGGGAAGCCCTTAGCTTGAAGTGATTCTGATGAGACACTGTTCACACCAGTATCTTCCATCAGCTGCTTCAATACAAAAATATAACCCTAACCCTAACCTAGCCATAACCCTATTATATTATTATTAAGTAGCACTTACTGAGACACACAGCACAAAATATATTTCTGTTCCTTCCCCATCCTCTCTCTCTCTCCCTCTCTCTCCCCCAGACTCTCTCTCTCCTTCCCCTGTTTTTCTATTTTGTGGCTTTTCATGGTTCTATATTTCAGATTAGCCCTCCTCCCCTTCCCCATTACAGCTGTAATAGCCCCCCATCCTCCACTCACACACACTTGACCCACACACACACACACACACACACACACACACACACACACACACACACACACACACACACACACACACACACACACACACACACACACACACAGAGACATTTACCCCCTGCATCACCCCCTCTCACTCCCTCTCTGTCTCTCCCTCTCTGTCTCCCCCTCTCTTTCTCTCTCCCCCTCACAGACACACAGTTAGAGACTCAGATACCATCTGACCTGGAGAATTAATTAAATATGATAGCTGATTAAAAATAGCATAACTAATAGTGTAATATCTCAAGCTGTCGTCTTTAATAGTCAACATTGTGTGTGTGTGTCTTATCTGCGGCCGACAGACGCTCTCACTATTGATTCCTGTTCATTTCAGTTGTCAGGCGCACTGCTCGCCTCATCTGGAATCATTAAACTCTCTCTGTCTGCCTGTCTCTCTCTCCCGCTGCCCGTCTGTCTCTCTCTATGTCTCTCTCCCAGTCTCTCCTCTGTCGCTTTTCATCCCTTCATCTCTTCATTCATTTCAATTACTTGTTTTTAACACACCGGGGCACAAACTATCCAGCACTAATTAAACAGCAATCACCCATAGGCTAACATTTAATAACACTCAGACATAGTTTGTAGTTTACGTCACAATAAAGCCCCTCCCCCTCTCTGAGTGGCCCCTCCCCCTCTCTGAGTGGCTGGTGATGTATGTATTCAGTCAAAGCGAGTCAAAGCCCTTATGGGGAGGTCTGAGGGTGTTTGTTTTACTCCCCGTGCAAGTGTGTGTGTGTGTGTGTGTGTGTGTGTGTGTGTGTGTGTGTGTGTGTGTGGGGGGTGGTGGTGGTGGTGGTGGTGATGTTTGTCTTATCCCCTGCGGGAGCCCTGACTCCTCTGGGATGGGGGGGGGGGGGAGGGGGGTTATGTGTGTACATTCTTAAAGAAGGTACACACATACACCCACACACATGTATGTATGTATGTACTGTATGTATGTATGTATGTATGTATGTATGTATGTATGTATGTATGTGTGTGTGTGAGTGTGTGTGTGTGTGTGTGTGTGTGTGTGTGTGTGTGTGTGTGTGTCTGTGTGTGTGTGTGTGTGTGTCTGTGTGTGTGTGTGTGTGTGTGTGTGTGTGTGTGTATGTATGTATCATATATATATATACCGTATATATATATATATATATACACACACACATATATATATATAATATAGCTCGCTACCCGTCCTGCAGCTCGCCAAGCTGGCCCTGCAGCTCGCATACGCAGCTAGGCCGCTGCGCGTAATTGCCCTAATTGTCATCAGTGATGATGTCATCAGTGATGTCATCAGTGATGATGTCATCAGTCTGAGGCTCACGAGAGAGACTGAGGGAGAGAGAGTAGAGGGGGAGAGAGACTGAGGGGGAGGGAGAGAGAGGGGGGAGGAGAGGGGGAGAGACTGAGGGCGAGAGAGAGGGAGACATTGTGCACGCGTCAATAGGGCAGGCAAGGCCACGCAGCAGCTGAGCTGAGGGCGAGGCCGCGCAGCGGGCGAGCCTAGGAATCGAGCCCGCGTAGCGGGCGAGATGCCTAGTGGGATAATGTATATTGAGGCCGTGATTACGGGGGAAATAATGACCGACAGGTCAGCGGAGGGCTTAATGATTCACCTGAAGGTCATTATTTCCCAGTAATCACCGCCTCAATATACATTATCCCGCTTAGAACACGGCCTACAACTAAATCATTCAATAATCTGACAAAAATAATTATTCAAATAGATTTTTTAATAGCGTTTTCAACGACAAAGCGGTTTCATTCGTAATTGGCACACAAGACACCACAGCTGCAACTGGTTGGCCTAATTAGTAGTGTCTTGCTGACAAAAAGCTCTTATCAATTGATTAATCCAGGTGTGGCAGAGCAGCGGTCGGTTGTCGAGAAATAATGACCGGTGAATCTTGTTGATTGACCAATCAGAATCGAGTATTCAAGAGAGCCGTGTTCTAAATACAGTATATATGAGTGTGACAAGACTCATGCCAAAATTCTGCACTGCATTCTGTCTGGTCTCCAGCAGCGCACCTCTCAAGTTTGAAGTAGATCGGACGCATGGGTCTCGAGATACGTGGAAGCTGCGTTCTGATTGGTCCAATTGCACGGAATTTGGCACTGCACTTTGTCGGGCACCCAGCAGTGCACTCCCCAAGTCGATCGGATGAACTGTTCTTGAGATAAACTGCTTGTTGTGTTGCCAGTAGGTGGCACTATGACTATGCACATGTCAGAAATTCAGCAGTGCACTCCATTGGGTTCCCGGCAGTGCACTCCCCAAGGTTAAAGTCGATTAGGCGAACGGTTCCCGAGATAAATCGCTTTTTGTGTTGCCAGTAGGTGGCACTGAAGTTATCCTTTAATTATCCCCATGGGGAAATTCATCCTCTGCATTTGACCCGTCCTCTACTAGGAACCTTCCTAGAACTAGGTGTACTGGGCAGCCACAGTGCAGCGCCCGGGGACCAACTCCACTTCTTTTGCCAGTGCCTTGGTCAGGGGCACTGACAGGAGTCTTACCCCTAACATACATGTCTTTAGGTGGTGGGAAGAAACCGGAGCACCCGGAGGAAACCCACACAAACAGGGGGAGAACATGCAAACTCCACACAGAAAGGACCTGGGACGGACCGGGGTTCGAACCCGGGACCTTCTTGCTGTGAGGCAACAATGCTGACCGCTCAGCCACCGTGCCATCCACTGCACTCCTTCAGGTCTCCCTAAGGAGGAGAGGAGAAGAGAGGAGGAGAAAGATGGATGAGGGGAGAGGAGGGGAGAATAGGAGCAGAGGAGGAGAGGAGAGGGTGAGAATAGGAGAGGAGATGGAGAGAATGGGAGAGGGAGAGGAGAGGAGGAGAATAGGAGATGAGGAGAGCAGAGGAGGAGAGGGTGAGAATAGGAGATGAGGAGAGAGGAGGAGAGAAGAAGAAGAGAGGGAGAGATTAGGAGAGGAGCAGAGGAGAGGGGGAGAATATGAGAGGAGAGGAGAGAGGAGGAGAGGGAGAGAATAGGAGCGGAGGAGAGGAGAGGGTGAGAATAGGAAAGGATAGGGAGAGAATGGGAGAGGGGGACAGAGGAGGAGAAAAGAAGAAGAGAGGGAGAGAATAGGAGAGGAGCAGAGGAGAGGGGGAGAATATGAGAGGAGAGGGAGAGAATGGGAGATGAGGAGAGAGGAGGAGAAAAGAAAAAGAGAGGGGGAGAATATGAGAGGAGAGGAGAGAGGAGTCAGATAATGATGGATACAAAGTGACAGACAGGTGACTTCACCCTGGCTTGCACCTGATTGGAGGTCACCGTGCTGATCCCCATGGTAACCCTGAGGTTAGGGTGGGCCAGATGGCTTTTGATTGGTGGAAGTCACAGCCCAGTGGTCTGTGTGTGTGTGTGTGTGTGTGTGTGTGTGTGTGTGTGTGTGTGTGTGTGTGTGTGTGTGTGTGTGTGTGTGTGTGTGTAGGTCATAATCTTCTGCTGAAACAAACAGAGACCATAACAGAAGAAGCTTTTTATTCAGGAACAAAAAAGGGGGGAAATTACCAGCTTGCATTGCACATTTCTGTTTATGTGGTACATGTATATTATATACAGTAAACCAGTGGTTCACAAACTTTTTCCACATCAAAGACCCCTAAACTCAAACTCAAAGACTCAAATTAGACCACAGCCCCCCTTTTGATAAGATTTTGTCCCAGGCTCCCCAATTTAGTTTTAGCTTAAGATGTTTTATTACAGAAAGTGTATGAAACCCATGATCCAAAACAGTCATACATTCTGTCATTGTCTTACAGTGAAATAAGTTATCCCCCTTTTAGCTTTGGACCCCCTCAAGGACTCCCGGGGGTCCCTGGACCGTTTGAAACACTGAGTAGACTCACTCACACTCCTTTCCCATATGGATCATTCATGGAGTGTGTACACAGACAGTGAATCAATCTTATTTTGACATGCATTCTGAAGCTCACTCTGATTTCACCATGCATTCTGAAGCTCACTCTGATTTCACCATGCATTCTGCAGCTCACTCTGATTTCACCATGCATTCTGCAGCTCACTCTGATTTCACCATGCATTCTGAAGCTCACTCTGATTTCACCATGCATTCTGAAGCTCACTCTGATTTCACCATGCATTCTGCAGCTCACTCTGATTTCACCATGCATTCTGAAGCTCACTCTGATTTCACCATGCATTCTGCAGCTCACTCTGATTTCACCATGCATTCTGCAGCTCACTCTGATTTCACCATGCATTCTGAAGCTCACTCTGATTTCACCATGCATTCTGAAGCTCACTCTGATTTCACCATGCATTCTGAAGCTCACTCTGATTTCACCATGCATTCTGAAGCTCACTCTGATTTCACCATGCATTCTGCAGCTCACTCTGATTTCACCATGCATTCTGAAGCTCACTCTGATTTCACCATGCATTCTGAAGCTCACTCTGATTTCACCATGCATTCTGCAGCTCACTCTGATTTCACCATGCATTCTGAAGCTCACTCTGATTTCACCATGCATTCTGAAGCTCACTCTGATTTCACCATGCATTCTGCAGCTCACTCTGATTTCACCATGCATTCTGAAGCTCACTCTGATTTCACCATGCATTCTGAAGCTCACTCTGATTTCACCATGCATTCTGCAGCTCACTCTGATTTCACCATGCATTCTGAAGCTCACTCTGATTTCACCATGCATTCTGAAGCTCACTCTGATTTCACCATGCATTCTGCAGCTCACTCTGATTTCACCATGCATTCTGAAGCTCACTCTGATTTCACCATGCATTCTGAAGCTCACTCTGATTTCACCATGCATTCTGAGGGAGCGGAAGCCGCTCTGATTGACATGGTCAGAGCCAATGACCGAGCTTCTTAAGCGGGGAGCGGAAATCCGGCAGTGTCTGAAATCGACACTTCCAATGGGAGAGCGGAATATGTATAATGTGTATCCACTCTACATTGAAATATCAGCCGTCTGTCCCAGAGTCTTTTTTTCCTCAGTTTCCCCCCCATTTTCTCCCCAATTGTACTTGGCCATTTCCCCCGTGTTGCCCCAGTCCATCACCTGCTTCCTCCGATACATGTGCAGTCGCCAGCCGCTTGTTTTCACCTGACAGCGAGGAATTTCACCTGCAGGACGAGGCGCGTGGGAGGATCATGCTATCCCCCCCCCCCCCCCCCCCCCCCCCCACTTCCCCTCCTGCCCGAACAGGCGCCCCCCCGACCGACCAGAGGGGCCGCTAGTGCAGCGACCAGGACTTATACCCCACCGGCTTCCCACCCACAGACACGGCCAATTGTGTCTGTAGGAACATCTGACCAAGCCGGAAGTACGGCTGCCGGGCATTGAACCCGGGTCTCTGCTGTCCCATGAGTCTTATTATTGGTGAGACTGATAGACTCAGCGGGCCCAGATTGGTGTGAATGTAGCCTGAGAGTGAAACAGGACTTTGGTGGCAAAGAGCAGGGATCTCTGCTAACCTTCCCCGGGTAAATAAAAGGTAAATAATGACAAAGGCATGTGGTGATGTAGGGAGACGTCCCCTTCCCACCCGCAGCTTCACAAGCCTGGAACCATTTGAAGGTCTTGGTGGGTCCTCAGGGCCAAAATGCTCCAATATATCACCTTATTTTCAGAGTGGGCCCTTTCACACAATAGGAATGATATCTCCTCTCCACAGCCCCCGTGTGTGTGTGTGTGTGTGTGTGTGTGTGCGTGTGTGCGTGTGTGCGTGTGTGCGTGTGTGCGTGTGTGCGTGTGTGTGTGTGTGTGTGGTGTGTGTGTGTGTGTGTGTGTGTGTGTGTGTGTGGTGTGTGCGTGTGTGTGTCAGTGATTGGTTTCTGTTTTATAGACTGGCTAGCAGAGTGCTAGTAATCCGTAGAAATAAATCTGCTTTATTTGACCTCAGTGTTAACTCCAATAAAATACACTTTACTGCTGGGAGGAGATGGACACACACACACACACACACACACACACACACACACACACACACACACACACACACACACACACACACACACACACACACACACACGCCACAGACTGTGGCTGTTGTGTATCAGGGTCATAGCCGGCCAGTTTACAACATTTATAAGGACACAGAGAAGGAAAGCCTCCTTCCACCAGAGTCCACTCACATTCCTTCAGCTAATAATGACATTACTCTATAATGTACCGGCTGACAGAGCGCCTCCTACAGGCACGTCCTGATATCGCCGTGTTGGTGTCATTCCTGGACCAACATTTGCTCCTAGTACGGGCCGGGAAAACCCCGCCGCAAACTCATTTGATTGGTCGCCGCAATTGCTTCTTCCGGAAAATGTGCAACAGGTAAAAAAGATGTGGTTAAGATTAGGGTTAGGGTTTTCTTATCTAACGACAACCAGACCCAAACCCTAACCCTAACCACATTGTAGCTTGCCTAAACCGAATTTTTTTATAAAAATAAGTGTGGTTGTACCAGGAGTCGAATCCCAGTCCTCAGATTGGGAGGTGCGCACCTTATCCATTTAGCCATAGGACCGAGCTCATTGACAGCTGCACATTTTTCACACCCTAACCCTATACATTTTAAGGAAGAAGCAATTGCGGCGACCAATCAAATGAGTTCGGGGCAGGGTTTTCTCGGGCCGTACTAGGAAAAAAGTGTTGATCCAGGAACGACACCAACACGGTGATATCAGGAGGTGCCCTCCTACAGACAGTCAGCCCCCCCTGCCCCGCCCAAGTCTCACTCACTTTTGAATGGCAACAGCCAGAGGAAAGAGTGAAAACTGCTGAGAAAACCAGTCTTAAGAAGTCTGACCTGCATGGTGGCACAGATGGTTAGCTTGCTATCTATCCTGCAGTATTGAGGATTCATTCACTTTTGAGGTTGTGGGTTTGAGTCTCACTCACTTTTGAATGGCGACAGCCAGAGGAAAGAGACAAAAGTGCCCAGAGATTAGCTATGTCCAACTGAGTCTACTTAATTATTTCTAAATTGTCTAAAAGCTAAAATATAGCCGTTTCCACATTTTGACCTATAGCCAGGCACTATAAAAGCCATACAGTGAGAAATACAGCATCAGTGGCAGTGCCTTTGTGGTTTGCTGTCTATGTCAGCTGCCTCCAGATGGAGAGGTTGTGTGTTCTTAGCTGGAATGTGTACAGACTGAACTTTCATCCATGTTTTTTGAGGCAGCAAAGTTATTTGACTAAAAGTGTAAATAGGCATAACAATCTTCTTTTAGTTTTTTTTACACTTCTAATTAATTTGAGGATATAAAAGTGTTAACATAAATAAATAAACGTTTATTTCTGGTGAGATCCCTTCTGTATGGAAGACAGCTCAGGTTACACCCCTCTTCAAAGATGGTGACGCAACCGACTTGAATAATTATCGCCCCATCTCGAAACTGTGTTGCTTAGCCAAGGTTCTTGAAACCTTGGCGAATGAACAACTGCGCACTTTTTTAGATACATATAACTATTTTTTTTGTATGAAATAAATAACATTTGTAAAAACCCAAGTATTTGTGCTTTTTTTTGTCTTTAATTCATAATTTATAAAATATATTTTCAGCCATTGTATACTTTATTGACAGATGCATGTTGCTTTACAGCTGAAATTGGGTGAGAGAGCTGAAATTGGGTGAGAGACATAGAGAGAGTGATAATGAGAGAGAGAGGTTTTGCTGAATAGCCCAGTATAAAAAGTTAAACCAGACAGGTCGAACTTTTCATAGTGCACTGTTAAAAGTGCACTATGAGGCACTCGAGAGAGCCAAATCGGGGCCAGCTCAAGTCATATCATGACTCATGAGTCAGATCTGGCCCAGATTATCACTGTATCACTATCCAACTAATTTCACTCACCACTGAAATATCCATGAGGATAACTAAATGGTTGCAATCAATCACGTATTTCTCAGCCTGGGCTAAAATCCGAGTGATCAGCACTTGCATGTGGACAATCTGCACTGATTAACAAACTGTTTATTCATGGCGGTGGGACTACGAGGAGATGAATAGCGGCGGAATCCTGCAATCAGGGGCGGACTGGGATCATAATTCAGGCCGGGCATTAGATACCAAGCAGGCCAGGCCGATACGGGCCGACGCGCATGGGCCGTTTGAAGGCCAATTTGCGCCGTTTGAAGGCCAATTTGGGCCGTTTGAAGCCAGATTTGGGCCGTTTGAAGCCCAATTTGGGCCATTTGAAGCCCAATTTGGGTCGTTTGAAGCCAGATTTCAGACTTAACTAATAAAGTAATAAAACCACTAGTAAACCAGTAGGCGGCACCTGGCCTGCTGTTCAGTGAGTGGCCTGACTGCGGGCACCAATTTTTTTTTTTTTTTTTTTTTTGCAGGCCAGGCCAGGCCAGGCCACTGGGCATTTGCCCGATGTGCCTGATTATGCAGTCCGCGCCTGCCTGCAATTGTCTCACTTGCATATCTTGTTGCCAGATTGTTTTGAGAGAGAGAGAAAATACACTGCAAAGCTTAAACTACATTTATGAGTTGGAAGTTGGAAGGTATATTGTGTTAATGTGTTTCGGGGTTCTGCTTAGACAGATTCTACATGGTCACACTGTGATGTCCGATCCACAAAGACGACGTCAACGTTTTAAATAAAAAACAAGTTTCTGCCATAATCCTACGGTATAGGCTATATTCGTGTCTCGTATAGCCTGTGTGTGCAGGAGCACTGGATAAACAACATTATATAGGCTGGTGGTGACACTTTAAAACTGTCCCGACTCCATGGATGTTATACTGGTATAAAAAGAACAAGGGGTACATGTTTTGAAACAGTAGCATAGTGGTAGAATAGCCGGCCGGTCAGTTGTAGATCTCGAGTTCAAATCCCACTCAGGGGCAGTATTATATTTTTTGAAAATGTAGTATAAATTGTTAATCTAGACATACTTATATGTATAAAGCTGCTGAATACACACTGTGTACATAGCAGAATAACTGAACTTGCCCATTCATGGTAACGTCATATTTCGACGTCAGCTTGATGTTCGCGCGTAGACGTTTAAATCATCCCCAATAGACGGGGTTGAAACCTCAGACTGAGGTTTCCACCCAAAAGAGCTACTGATGCGCAGACTCTGGTTTTCTAATCTGAGAAGATTTTGCCTTCAATACCCATACAGGGAGAAGATAGGGATGCTCTCTCCATATATATATCTCAATGCTCCCGACTGGCATTTATGCGCCGCACCCATGCACTTACTCACACAACCACAAGAGGTCGCATTTGTAAACATCGGGCATTTTAACCGCCTTGAAAATTTTACCCATGTTGTCGTTTTCCTTGAGGACACGCACGCACGCACGCGCACGCGCACACACACACACACACACACACACACACACACACACATCTGTCAGTGTAACATCAGAGCTGGAGGCAGAGAGATGCGTACAGCAGCAGAAAAAGCAAATAAAGCAAATAGTGTTATCAGTAATTTAACAGCCGGCTGATATGGCCTATTGATCTGTCCACTGGCATCTTTTATCTCCATGCACAATGTATCTACTCTGCTGTTTATGACCCACACACGCACACACACACACACACACGCACATGCACATGCACACGCACACGCACACGCACACGCACACGCACACGCACACTCACACTCACACTCACACTCACACTCACACTCACACACACACACACACATACACACACACACATGCGCGCGGGCTAGCGCTGAGAGTGTGTACAGTAAACACACACACACACACACACACACACACACACACACGAGGAAACATACTAAAATATGAATGCACTCACAACAGCAATAGAGAGCTTGGTCCGTGTTAGGCATACGGACCAAGGGATTTTCCGGCATTCAATTTTACAGAGACCAGTGTCCAGTGCCCAAAGTGTGGGCGCATTGGTGGGCCGAGGAGGTACTGCCAGTAGGCTGCAAGTAGGGATGGAGATTTGTTTTCTTTCCCTGACCGACAACTGATGCTTGTTAACCGATCATTAAAGGAGAATTTCGTATTTTTCAACCTGGACTCTATGTATAACTAAGTCATGTGAGCAGAAATCTTTCAAATTGGGGCAGTATTGACCAACGTGGCTTAAATTGGCAGTCGCTTTCCCCACATGCCCCTACTGCACTACCCTTTCCCCACATGCCCCTACTGCACTACCCTTTCCCCACATGCCCCTACTGCACTACCCTTGCCTTTCCCCACATGTCCCTACTGCACTACCCTTTCCCCACATGTCCCTATTGCACTACCCTTTCCCCACATGTCCCTACTGCACTACCCTTTCCCCACATGTCCCTACTGCACTACCCTTTCCCCACATGTCCCTATTGCACTACCCTTTCCCCACATGTCCCTACTGCACTACCCTTTCCCCACATGTCCCTACTGCACTACCCTTTCCCCACATGTCCCTACTGCACTACCCTTTCCCCACATGTCCCTATTGCACTACCCTTTCCCCACATGTCCCTACTGCACTACCCTTTCCCCACATGTCCCTATTGCACTACCCTTTCCCCACATGTCCCTACTGCACTACCCTTTCCCCACATGTCCCTATTGCACTACCCTTTCCCCACATGTCCCTACTGCACTACCCTTTCCCCACATGTCCCTACTGCACTACCCTTTCCCCACATGTCCCTACTGCACTACCCTTTCCCCACATGTCCCGACTGCACTACCCTTTTTGTGGCACCAAGCAATCCTTTAGTGGAGTAGATCATGTGGGTAAACTGGTTGCCAACTGAAGCCATCTTGGTCAATACTGCAATTTCAAAGATTTCTGTTCACATTAGTTATACTATATTATAAAAGGGAGCAAGTGGGCAATGTTTGTTTGTTTCAATTTCTGTCCCACTGATGATGTCATACGAGGCATTAAGACATCACTGATGATGTCATCAGTGATGTCATAAGAGCAAAATCAGCTTATGATGGCACTGATGTAAACATAAGGGGCACACACCCCTCCGCGCAGATGTAGACTTAAGGGCAATAACATTTTGTGAGCAACATACACATACAACATACACGCGTGCCAATAGAGCAGGCGAGGCCACGCAGCAGCGGGGCAGCGTATGCATGGCCAGCTCAGAGAGCTGCAGGTTGGGCAATACGCAATTGCGAGCCCGCGCAGCGGCCGAGCTTAGGAATCAAGCGCGCGTAGCGCGCAAGATGCTTAGTAAGAAGAAAATTTGAAAATAGGGTCCAGGTTGAATATACTATTTATTTATAGCCTAGTACATTCCGGCAGCTGGCCAAGTTGGCGCAACACTATTTCAAGTTTCCCCGTGCATTGCGGAGAATGTGTCTCAGCGTCTGTCTGTCTGTCTGTCTGTCTGTCTGTCTGTATGTCTGTCTGTCTGTCTGTATGTCTGTATGTCTGTATGTCTGTCTGTCTGTCTGCGACACGGATCCAAGCAAGTAGGCAGGCGAGATGTCGCCCCTCATCTGAAAGAGTGCTTGTATTGTTTATTGTATCGTTTTTAACAGCTATTTTACCGAGATTTGCTAGCTAGATGATGCCCCCCCGTTAAATATTATCTCTGCCAGGAGATAATCAGCGTCTGTCTGTGCGTGCGTGCGTGCGTGCGTGCGTGCGTGCGTGCGTGCGTGCGTGCGTGCGTGCGTGCGTGCGTGCGTGCGTGCGTGTGTTCCCTGTCTGTGTGTTCCTCCTCTCCTCTAGCTTGGCCTTCGCGTATCTCGAGAACTGTTGGTCGGATCGACTTCAAACTTTGGGAGTGTGCTAAGGAGTACATGATGGAGTGCAGTGACCTGTTTTCGTGCAATTCGGCATAGCGCCACCTACTGGCAATTTCTTTTTTTTATGTCAACAACTTATCTCAATATCTCAACAACTTATCTCAATATCTCGAGAACCGTTGGTCGGATCGACTTCAAACTTTGGGAGTGTGCTAAGGAGTACGTGACGGAGTGTAGTCACTTGTTTTTGTGCAATTCGGCAGAGTGCCACCTACTGGAAATTTCGTTTTTTTTAGCTCAACAACTTATCTCAAACAACCATTCGTCCGATCGACTTCAAATTTGGGGAATGCGCTGATGGGACCTCCACACAGTGCAGAGCCCAATGTCGTGCAATTTGGCACAGTGCCACCTACTGGCCACACAAAAAGTGGTTTATCTTGAGAACCGCTCGTCCAATCAACTTCAAACTCGGGGAGTGCAGTTAGGGGGAACCAACGGAGTGCCAGGAGCTGAATCCCAGGGAATTCGCCTTAGCGCCACCTACTGGCAAACAAAAATCTTCCAATTCGGCATAGCACCATCTACTGACAACAAAAAATGCTTATCTCAACAACCGCTCGTCCGATCAACTTCTAATTTGGGGAGTGCGCTGATGGGAACACGACACAGTGCAGTGCCGAATTTCGTACAATTCGGCACAGCGCCACCTACTGGCAACACAAAAAGTGGTTTATCTTGACAACCGTTTGTCCCATCAACTTCAAACTCGGGGAGTGCGCTTAAATTGGTTTATCTTGACAACCGTTCATCCGATTGACTTCAAACTTGGGGAGTGTGGTGCTGGGGACTTGACGTAGTGCAGTGCTGAATTTCTTGCAATTTGACAGCGCCACCTACTGTCAACATAAAAAGCAGTTTATCTTGAGAAACATTCGTCCGATTGACTTCAAACTTGGGGAGTGCACTGCTCGGACCCAGATGCACCCTTCTACGCGTAATCGCATCCCCTAATCAAAAAAACTAAACCACAATTATTCTAACACAAACGCACAATAAATACTGGCAACACAAACAGGGGGTTATCTTGAGAACCGTTCATCCGATTGACTTCAAACTTGAGGAGTGTGCTGCTGGGGACTCAATGTAGTGCAGTCCTGAATTTCTTGCAATTTGACAGCGCCACCTACTGTCAACACAAAAAGCAGTTTATCTTGAGAAACATTCGTCTGATTGACTTCAAACTTGGGGAGTGTGCTGCTCGGACCCAGATGCACCCTTCTACGCGTAACCTCATCCCCTAATAAAAAAAAACGAAACCACAATTATTCTAACACAAATGCACAATCAAAAACTTGACAAAAACACAAATACGTGCGTTACAACACATAAAATAAACCCATCATAATAAATACATCACCAAAACACTAAAATAAAAGCAGACAATAACAATATATGGTTTACAATAGCATCTCAGTATGACAACACTCACTACCACATTGCATTTAAACGATGTCTCGTCACACACATGGTCTATGGATCAGCTTGGGGGAAAACACGGTCCTGGTGGAGATCTGCACTCCACCGAGTGCACTTTTCTAGTTTACATTGTGAATGTAATGATGTTCGAAGCCAAAATCTTGATGTCTTGAATGCAGCATCTCTCTCTCCCTCTGGTTCTCTCTCTCTCTCTGGGTCTCTCTCATTCTAGCAAGCTAGTCTACTTAACATTTTCTGTTTATCATCTTCCATGTGACACACACACATACACATACACACACGCACACAAACGCATGCACGCACGCACACACACACACACACACACTAATCAGACCTCCTCTCTACATTCTATTTATTCCACACATCCTTCCATTCTATCCATCATAGAATTAAACGACAAGCGCTGTAGTAAAAATGCCCAATAAATCCATGTTCATCAAGCACTGCGCAGCAATTACAACTCCTTTATGGGAGCCCGGTTGCCAGCGGCAGCCACAGAACCTTTTGTTAATTAAGATCATCCCATTAAGACGCTAATTAACAATTAGCATAAACATAATTAGTGAATGCTGACATTTGGCGTGCTCCATTGTTGAAATAATTTCTAGAAATTGCCCTTGGAGAGGTTTTTGTCAGAGGCGGATAATGGCAGCACTTTGTCACACACACACACACACACACACACACACACACACACACACACACACACACACACACACACACCCCCCATGACATCACAGGAAGATGACAAGAAGACAACGCTAAGCAGCTAAAGTGAGAAAGAGAGAGTGAGAGCAAGAGGCAGTGTGTGTGTGTGTGTGTATGTGTGTGCGCGCGTGCATGTGCGCGTGTGTGGGGTTGTATATTTGAGAATCAGTGTGTGTGTGTGTGTGTGTGTGTGTTTGTGTGTGTGTGTGTGTGTCTGCAAGTCGACGACATCAGATCTGACATAAAAAAGATACTCTGAATGTTACATGGAATATCTCTTGATGCACTTATTTTTTCTTCTTCTGAAAGTGAATGGCTGCACGGTTAGTAAGATTCAATTTGCGCTTTGTTTTTGCTTTTGTCTTTATAGTCTTAACATTCATGTGATATCAGTGCAGCATACATTGCAGGTTGTGCTAGAAATACTTCTTCTTTTTGGTGTTTTATGGAAGTTGGCATCCTTAATGTTGCATTACCGCCCTCTTCTGGATCCATCCATCTTCTTCTTCTTTGGTGTTTTATACTCTTCTCACCCAGACACAATTGTTTTGAGTTTGCCCAAACGCATCCCTCATGCCATAATAATAACACAACCCAGCGAGGAGGGAACAGACACACAAACGGATGCATCAGCAACGAGAATTGTGATGTCATCAGTTATTGACAGACACTGATGATGTCATAATAATAACACAAGTTAGCGAGGGGGGAACAGACACAGATGGACGCAATAGCAATGATAGACATCAGTGATGTCACTCGAGAATTGTGATGACATCAGTTATTTATGACAGACTTTGATGATGTCATAATAATAACACAACCCAGCAAGGAGGGAACAGACACACGGACACACACATCATCTATACACACATCATCGCTGGCGGAGATAGTAATGAATGAAATAACCAGCCTCTTGACTGAGGGGGTGGTGTATTGTCCGTCCGTTAAGACGCAGGATTTCAATTATAAAAATCAATACTTTCCATTTTATTTTATGAAAATAATTATTCACCATGATGTACTTACTACTGTACTACACAGATGAAAGTACCCAAATTACTCAAAATCCCAAAATACCTGCAAAACTAATTTTCAACATTCTTTTGCTTCTTATGAACAATGTGCAGCAGCAGTTTGCTGTCTACTGACCAAAATCCAAAGTACTTGCAATTAGGCTTTTTAGCTTGTTTGGACTACGAGATGGGTATCGTATCGTTTTGTATCTTTCATGTTTGGACTACAAGATGGGTATCGTATCGTTTCGTATGTTTCAGATACCAGTGCTAAATGCTTTTACTGGCTGCCGGCCACTGATTATGTCTGACATGTCTGAAATGCTCGAGTGACATCACTGATGACATCACCCACTGATGACATGACTCACTGATTACATCACCGATGTCACAGGGTACCGATGTCACAGGGTTGTCAGTCAGTCAGCTTCCTCCTTCAGACAAAGCCAGATGTAAGCTGGCAGCCACCTGCCTGAACCAATACTTTTGGAAATGTAAAGCAGATTTTGGAATTCAAAGAGGATTTCAAGCTGCGCGCTCCAAACAATCATGAAGCAGCTCGGGTATGGCACCGAAATGAGGCACTGTGTGTGAGTATCGGTTTTAAAGGTACTGGGTACCATATTGGTACCGGGTGGTATTTTGGTACCCAACCCTAGCTTGAACTGCAAATCACTCCGGCGTTGGGTTGTGAAGCAGAACCTCCTTGTGAACTCTCTCTGCCATCAGAAGCATGCTCATTTCAGCCTGACATCAATGGAAGTGACGTTTGTTGCAATGTGAGGCAGAAAGCTGCTATAGTGCAGTCCCCCCCCACACAAATAAATCATATAGAATATTGGTTGACAGCCCTAATGCATATTCAAGAGAGATATACCAAGACAAATCTTCCTTATAATACATGATAGAAAAGCCTTTCACTGGTTTCCTACTGGCTGGTCTATTTTCTTTTTATATATTTTTTCTCTTTTTGGTGGTTTATATGTGCGAGGTCTTTTAACCAGATGCCACATCTCCCATCTGCCTCCAGTTTCCCTCCTCCAGTAAACATTCACTTTAATTCATTTGGAGACGCAAAATGCTGCGAATGGAACTAAAGCCTTCGTCTAAACAACCGTCAGTAGTGGCTAACGCCTTCAGACAGAGAGGCAGCCGAGTGATACTGACATCTCATTCCACACACACACACACACACACACACACACACACACACACACACACACACACACACACACACACACACACACACACACACACACACACACACACACACACACACACTGACCAGTCTCCTATCATCTCCTCTCCTCTCCAATGGGCAGCAGTCTTTAGAAAATTAACTTTGAGAAGGCTGGAAGAGACATACAATTCATCACATACAACTCTGTCAACCACAACGCTATTAGAGAGAGGGCAGAATGCGCGTGTGTGTGTGTGTGCGCGCGCGCGTTGCATTGACAACCAGCCCACGCGGCAAAAACTGAGATCTCATCAAATGAAAATGTCTTGTATTTTGGTACAATATTAAGGGATTTTCACATTGCATTATTTTAGCCTGGGGCTATGGCTAAGATACCTAACTTAGCCCCATTTCAAACACATTTGTTAAACTAAACCGAGATTAAATATTTATCCATAGTTACGTGCATGAAACATCATTTTTGGAGTAAATACCCACACCGAGTTACTTCCTTGTTTGCCTGTAAGGAGCGGTTCTGCTGTGCACAGCGCATGCCTGGTGGCCATGTTTACAAAGTAATTACGGCTATCTATTTACCTTAAAAAAATATAATTTCTCCGCATTTGGATTAATACTTCATCTCGTGGTGAGTACCCCAAAGCACAACATGTATTTTGGCGTTATTAGATCTGTGTTTTTGGTCATTTTGAACCGGTGTAACATTGGCATCCATTCTAAGGCGATACTTACTAGCTTCACGACTGTAGCTCACTGTATACTGCTCGGACAGTGATGGTAAAGGCATGGTGTACCTTGGTTATGTGGGGGGGATATGGCAAATGAGCTAAACTCCCGAAAAAGTGGCGTATCCTGTGGAGGAAAAATCCACTGCAATGTCCTGCTGATTCATCAATAATGAGATATCCGTTTTAAATGTTCATACGAGGTTTTATTTCCACAATCATCTCTGCGCAGAGGTCTCCCCTTGTCTACATTTGACAATACGAGAGCCCCGAATTATTGTTTACATCACATCTTATACTGAAACTATCGCCCGCCCTCCTCCCTGGAGGGCAGTTCATTCAACCTCTCTCCAACTCAGTACTTCTCCATGACGTCCATAGTTAATCTGATGTTCAGAAGAATACATAACAAATCCAGTCTATTCCCAAAACAAGACACAGGTTCCCACAGGAACCTACATGTTCTCACAGGAAAATTCTGTACAGCAATCTCCTGCAATGACTGAAGAACACAGTTCACAAAATACATCTTAGAATTGTCATAATTAATAATCAATCAATACACACTTGATCAATAATTTGCCATTACAATCCCTTTAAAGCCATCGAAAATAACATTATATATGACATAGTTGATCAGAAATGCAACAATTTGCTTCCTCTCTGTGTGCAAGTAACCTTATATAGGTTACTTATACAGGAGGACGAGACATCACCCTCATCACAGTGTTACACTTTTGCATTGGGGACTTTATGGACAGTTCTATTAAAGTGAATGGGGGAGGCATGGAAAGTCCCACTATAAACCATCATAGAGTATCTGTGTTGTTTCACCTTTGATTGAAAGATGCTTCCACAGATTGCAAAATAGCCCCACCTTGCCGCCATGCTAAAATGACCTCGGTATTTATAAAACCCTGGCTACGGCCCTGCACGTGTGTGTGTGTGTGTGTGTGTGTGTGTGTGCACGTGTATGTGTGTTTGGTGCTGTATTTTGTTTTTGTATCTTTCTGTAGATGTTATACTGTTGTGTTTTTTGAGTGTATTACTGCTGCTTGTGTTTTGCTGTTTTGCACATGTATACTTGTTTTACGGGTGTAAAGCACTTTGATGCCTATGTTTTGCTGTTTTATATATTCTGTTTTTATGTTTTTGTGTCTTATGTTTCGGGGACAACGGATGGAAACTAGCCTCGCGCTAAATCCGGCGATTTTTAAACTTTTATTATCTTCCAGATGTTTTTATCTGTTCCATGGTTATTGGGTTCATCAATTTTGCATTGTCCCGTCTAAATAAATAAATCAAATCAAATCAAATTTTAGGCAGCCTGTGTGTGTGTGTGTGTGTGTGTGTGTGTGTGTGTGTGTGTGTGTGTGTGTGTGTGTGTGTGTGTGTGCGTGTGTGTGTGCGTGCGTGTATGTGTGTTTGGTGGTTTATTTCAGGCAGCCTGGCTGTGTGTGTGTGTGTGTGTGTGTGTGTGTGTGTGTGTGTGTGTGCGTGCGTGTGTGTGTGTGTGCGCGCGTGCGTGCGTGTTTGGTGGTGTGTTTCAGGCAGACTGGCTGTGTGTGATGGATGGATGTGGGATGTGGCTAAACACTGCTGTCGGATCAGACTATTACCTGTACCTGCATGCCCCACTAGCACATTAGTGCCATACACACGCACACGCACACACACACACACACACACACACACACACACACACACACACACACACCACGTTTCTAGATACATCATTATACACAGTCTGCTATTGAAATAATTTGGTGTGTTGTGGTCGGGGTGGATGTTAACACTTTCCTTTCACACCATGTTCGATCTCCAGTCATGGTCACAGCGTTTCTCAAGTCTACATTTTAAGCGAGTCACATTTCATGTTTTTGTTATTCAAGCCTAACCCAAACATAAAAATTAAAATTAAAATTTGAGTGAAATGTCCTATGGTCTCCCCTGATTCTATTTTTTATACACATTTTACATGTTAATGAAAAAATTAATGGCGGATGAAATGCCTTGGTTCATATGTTTAACCCCGATGGACGTGTGGCTCTTGCACTTTATCTGGAGAGGCCGGATTCGGAGAGCAAGTTGGGCCGACCTGTTTCGGCCCCAAAGGGGCCCCCAAAGGGCCAAAACCCTAGGCTTGCCCGCTGCGCGGCCGCACGCAGCCCGGCCGCTGCATGGCCTCGCACCCAGCTCAGCTGCTGCATGGCCTCGCCTGCTCTATTGGCATTCGCAGCACACAATCGCCTGCTCTATTGGCATGCGCAGTGCATAAATGCACAACTTCGCATCACTGTCACTGATGATGTCACAAGGCCTATGACATCATCAGTGCCTATGACATCATCAGTGATGTCATAAGATGATTTGGTCAATACTGATGTCACTGATGACATCACTGATGATGTCATAGACATTGTGAGTGGGACAATTGAAACAAACAGATATTGGCCAAAAACAGATATGGCCCACTTACTCCCACCAGGGACCATGGAAATAAGTGTTCCCACTCTTGCATGTCATCCCTTGGATTTTGTTGTCTTCTATATCCATAAAATCAATCAATCAATCAATCAATCAATCAATCAATCAATCAATCAATCAATCAATTTATTTGACAAATTAAAAAATACAATACACCACAATACATACAAAATAATTCATTGGGATATCACAATAAAGTCGTTGGAATTATTTCCATTGCGGTCCTGAGGTCTCGGCTGGGAGGCAAACAGAAAAGGGAATGACGGTATCGTTATACCAGTTCTGAGTTTAAGTCAGCTTTTTGAATAAAAAAGAAAAAGAAGAAAAAGCAATAATTCTGAGGGAAAAATATAATTCTGAGATTAAAGTCAGAAATCTTAGAAAAAAGTCAACATTCAGATTTTAATGTCAGAATTCTAGAAAAAAAGTTACTGTTACATGTGACATCACTGATGATGTCACTGATGATATTTACAGAGATGTACCGGAATTTCTCCCTTGATTTTTGTGAGGTCAAAGTTGTGTCACAAGCCAAAAAAGGTTGGGAACCCCTCTCTATAGTGTGTAGACTACTGTGAGCAGCACTGTGGAGAGATGTCTGTTGTGAAGATACAAAAGGTTTTTGGTGCTTATCTGGAGACTAGATCTCCTGGTCAACAAGGTCTCTGTGACCTTCTACCCCTCCCCCTCCTCCTCTCCTCACCCTGGTAGGTCAACAGAGACATCACTGCCCACGGCCAACTGAAAATACACGGGGTTCAACTGATATCGCTTTGTGAAGACTGATGATGAGATTTCCAATGTCTTTAAAGCCCCCCTCCAGTCAGTAGTGATGGGAATTACAGCTCTTTGGAGCGAGCCGGATCTTATGGCTCCGTTCCTTTCTGGGAGCCGTACAAAATAATGGTTTATCCTTCGTTGTTGTTTTTTTTAGGGTGCAGGGTCTACTGTTTATCTGCAAAATAATCACTAGGATGGTAATATTTGGATCAGATTCGATCTTAGACATTCCACCAGTATAGTTTAATTTAGCATATGTGGACTTTAGCAGCACTTACTAAATTACTCATATATAATTGCCAGACCTAATGTCAATGATCTGCATTGTAAACATTACACACGGTGAAGCCATCCATCTGCTTCGTCACTGAATTTACCTCTGTATGAAATGTGTTGCGTAAATAAAGTTGCCTTGCCTTGAATGCAACACTTGGCTGCTCAGAAAGTCGGCAGATGCACTCCGAGGCATAGCCTGTTTTGATATTAAGCTGAGTCCGCCCACCCAGGCCAGTTACAGCATGCGCCGTTAGCAATTAACGAGTGCAACTATCCTCCCTGCTCATATCCCTGCTGCGGACTTTAGTAGAGGGAGGGAGGTGGATCTACCCTGTGTGTGTGTGTGTGTGGTGGGGAGAGCAGGCAGTGAAATTTGGGCGATATTATGAACGGGTAAAATGAACGGCTCTCAAGAAGGACTTGGTTCCCTTCGTTCGTACAAAAGTGCCGTTCAAGAGATCCGGATCGTTCGCGAACGTCACATCACTGCCAGTCAGTTTTTCTACCTGTTTAACGGTCGGTGTTCTATTTCAAACATTCTAATGTTCTGTGAGCGCCTGCTGTATATTTGAAGATCATCTGATTCTGTGCCAAATAACTTACATTGATAAGAACCGAAGTGGGCCTATTGGAAAGAGCGTGAGTCGAACTGGTTAACAGGCAAACTATTGGTCACTCAGTTGTGTTTGAGCCCGGCGAAGTGGTTACAGCAGCAGGCAGTGGGGTTAGCTAACGTAGCTAACCTAACAGCTAGGTAGCTAGTTCACATACTAGCTCGTCCTCAGTCAGAATTGAATTGACATGATGTATCACTATAATGTTCCATTGAGTCATACGTCATGATTCTCTTTTAGCAACAGCTTATTTTTGGAACTTGAGCACGTTTAGGCTACAGTGTGGCTAATCAACATCGTCAGGGCAGGACTCAAAAACATAAATATCTTTAAAAAGGACAAAATACATCAGAGGGGGCTTTAAAGGTCATATTTCATGATATTGTTTAGCTGTTTAAAACCTGTCTCATGTGTCTTTAAAACAATGGGCTATTCACCTTCACCATGCTATCCCATAACCCAGAGGGTCGTTGGCACCACAGCCGATCTGTCACAAGCTCTCTCCATCTCTCTCTGTCCTCGGCATGAGTAGGCAGCTCAATATCACCAAGTTTTAATTGAGTCCACTGTAAATCCTCCAATCTTTTCTTTTGTCTCCACCGTTTACCCGCTGCAAACACGTTTCTATTGTCTCACCCCAGTCAACAAAATAGCCCGAATTGCATCAAAACACAGATGTTTTTAACAGGTATATGATGTGATGGTGCCGTTATACAGTCAGCCTACACCTATCCAAATTACGTATAGGGAGAATTACAGCATGCCTCACGCAAACTGTATTACAGAGACTGCAAGACGGAAATCTGGTTTGATTGATGTAACGCCCAAGCATTGCCAGGCCACACCTGTGAATAATTATGGTGGTTAACACCGCCCAAATCCCGTTTGCGCCGTGCATAAATGATTTGGCACGCCTCTAATCTGCGCTTGTGCCCGTTGTAATGAGTTATGCTCCCCCGCGAATATGGCATCCTCACCATATTTTGGGGCTGTTTTAACTTATCCACCTTATTTTTGGCGGCCATTTTTGCCTGATCTGCTGATGGGTGCTTCTTCCAGTATGATCCTCCCAGCCTTGTTGCTGACAGCTTGACACCCATCTGGGCGAACGGAGCAAATCACTAATCAGGTCCAGCTTGACAAAAATCTCGTCGATAAATATCCCTTTAAGAGCGCAGTGCATTCATGGGTAATCGCCTGCTGTGGCTAATATTAGCCGCTAGTTAGTTATGTTACATGGCAGTAAAACGCCACTGAATGACCAAATTGATATAACTTTTAACCATTCCGGGCAAAACCGTTTCCATACGGACCCATCAGCGTTGGTTGTTTATAACGTGGCTGGCTATATTTCTAACGTTCTATCTATCTATCTCTGCACACTGAGAATACTGGGAGGCGGGCCATAGCATCTCTGTCGATGATTTGATTCGACAGTTCTGGGCACTGGCGTTGGCGTTGGCCAATCCTGCCGTGTTCCACCCCCAAATCGATTGTCTTCTGGTGCAAAGCAAGTGGCTTCTAGGACGAAGAGACTCTCTGAGCCTCGCGCCACTAACGTTATTTTAGAGCAGCGCAGTAAATACAATATTCCTCGAACGCGAGTTTAACAAAACAGTTACATGTCCTCTGCATTCTACATCAAATAAAGACATTACTGTTTGTTTTATTTGGTATGTTACATACTTATTGGCCAAGTTATGTTCAATTCAGCCAGGGTACAAGGGACTGAGTGTAGGCGGCCATCTTTTCAAATCAAGTAGAATACCATTTAGGAAATGGCAAGCTGCAACAATAAGTCACGTTAAACCGGACCTTGTACGCACAATTATTTTTTACAGTGGGGCATTCAAAAATAAGGTGGATAAACAGGGAGGTTACGTCTACCCAAACAATTTTATCATTTTTAAACAGTTATGTTTCTGTATAAATGATTACAATATGCTCCCGTGAGGTGGGGATGCGCTTAGCTGCTGCTGGGCGGGGGTGCAAAACTCGGCATAACACCTGGACAAATGCGCAAGGCGGACTGCTACAGATGCGCAAGCGCAAATAGGGGATATCGCCTGTACAAAGATAGGGCCCCTTGACTTTCTTGACTCTACGCGCTGCCTCCCCCTTGACACCTCCCAGTGCTTGGTACCGCAACTCGCCCGTTTCCGTTTTTCACTAGGAGTGATCATAGTCTATTTAAAAAAATATATATATATTTTAAAATTTTTACATTAGTACACGATAGAGGATTTGAACTATCCATTCCATATACAATGAAGACATTTTAGGATCAGTAAATAAGTATCTTGTTAAATAAAACTAGTTTTAGAAGTGGGGATTTTTTGTCACTGGGATGTGTGCACTCTCCTATCTGTCAGTGGACTGACAGAGACTGACAGCTGAAATGGTTCATGTAAATGAGGAGCGGCAGGGTGTGAAAAAGCCCAAACTTTGAAGGCTGTTTTCTCTCTCAATTCCTGTTTTGGGAATGGGAACATTCAATATTCAACATGCAATAATATCCTCAGATTTCAATGTGTGACACAGCATTTGAAAGCTTACAGTCTGCCATTTCAGAATCTGTAAAAAACTGAAAAATGACGGCCTACTTATGGGTCGAAATACCAGCAGCTGTCACTGTTTTGTATAAGATGATCTGTTGGGTAGATCCAGCTTTGTTGCAGTTGATTGTTTTCGGAACTTTTTGTCATTCTAAACAGCTACAGACAACCCTAACCCTAACTGCTACAGACAACAAGGTTTGTCTTTCACATTCATGACGGGTGGTGCTGTAAGCGGGCAAATGAAATGAGTGTTACTTTGTTTTGAGTTTGGAGGCACTTTTCCTTACATGGCTGGTGTGGCTTTATCTGTGGACCCCATGTTTTGAGACTTTTTTTTTGATTGATTGAATACTTTATTGAAGCAATGGCACGAGAAATACAGAGTAAGACCAGTTCATTGAAACAAAAGGAATAAAACACAACAAAGCCCGAGGGCTTATTTCCATTGTGGTCCTTGAAGTGAGGCAAGTGGAGTGAGTGTATGTGTGCATGTATGAGCGCGTGTGTGCGCGAGGGACATTGAACACAAAAGACATTACATGCGTTACACATAAAAGTAGATAAAAAAACCATCTATATGCATATAAATACACGTGTACACACGTCCACCCATATACACGTACCTAAATACACATACAAATATACATGTAAAACAGCACAACATTTTACAATTCTGCAATAATCATTTCGAATCCAATTACTGCAGAAAGGGCCAACCTTAGGGGCCGCTCTGTAGCCACTGTTTTAAGGTGGACTTATACGTGAGTTTAGACCTGAGAGCCTTAATATTTTCGGGGAGACTGTTCCACAGGATCGCTGCTGAGTATAAAAAAGTACATTTACCTATTAAAGTTTTAAATTTAAAGAGAACAACGTTTGTGGAGCTTCCCCTGGTGGAATGGCTGTGCACCTCGCTAACCCTCCGGAAATAGCCAGAGTGGTACACAGGGGCTTCCAGATTAATGATCCTGTGGACCATACACAGCTTGATATGAGAAACCCTCTCCTCCACTCTCAACCACCTGAGGCTGAGGAAGTGAGAGCGGAGGAGAGAGGTTCTGGGGTGTAGGCCCTGGACAACCCTCACCAGTTTATTTTGGGCCGTCTGAAGTCTGGTTTTAAGTTTGGCTGCAGTGGCTGTGAACCAGGAGGAGCAGGCGTAGTCGAAGTGGCATTGAATTAGAGCATTTGCCAGTATCAACAGCGTGGCACTGTTTATGACTGGGGAGATGCGAGCTAAAAATTTGGTCTTTTGATTGACCTTAGAAATAACTTTTAGAGCCATCTTCTCGCCTGAGAGCTTGTTGTCCAGGATACACCCCAAGTAGGGTGTCCATTGTTTTAAGCCCCGCCCCCTTGACACTGTGCGATTTTGGG
>NC_139634.1:3271475-3288975 GCF_964638095.1 Poromitra crassiceps
CATATATATATATATATATATATATATATATATATATATATATATATATATATATATATATATATATTGTATATATATATATACTGTATATATATATATATATATATATATATATATATATATATATATATATATATATATATATATATATATATATCTTTTTACCGTAAAACTGCCAATAAGAGCCGGGCGCTTATTATGCTAAATCAACTTGGACCCCGGGCGGTAAAAGGAAGACAGGCGGCAATTAGAGTGAGGCGGTTATTGTCATTTTGACATAATTGAGCCAGGCGATTATTATTTTTTGAACAGAATTGCCTGCTCAGCAAAAACGGAAAGTATCAAATTGCTTATTTAAACCAGTGAGATAATACTTAGAACACACAAGAGTAAGTCAAGTCAAGTCAAGTTTATTTATATAGCCCTAATTCACAAGCATGTCTCAGAGGGCTTCACAGAAAGTATGTCTAGCTGATTCTAGCTGACACAACAGTAACAAGAATATACAGAATAAAGATAACATTTGAACAATTGATGGAGAAATATAGAAAATATAGAAATGAGGATAGAGCAG
This sequence comes from Poromitra crassiceps, assembly GCF_964638095.1. Taxonomy (NCBI): domain Eukaryota; kingdom Metazoa; phylum Chordata; class Actinopteri; order Beryciformes; family Melamphaidae; genus Poromitra; species Poromitra crassiceps. The sequence continues at coordinate 3,272,050 of NC_139634.1, forward strand.
AGGAGAGAGCAGGAGAAGGGAGAGGAGCAGGGGGAATGTGAGAGAGTGATGGGGTGGGGAGGGAATGGGAGATGTTGGAGGGTATAGGAGGAGGGGAAGGAGCAAGAGGAGAGAGCAGGAGAGGGGAAAGGGGGGGGGGGATGGGGGAGAAGAGAGCAGGGGGAGGGAGGAGGTGGGGAGAGAATGGGAAATGTGGGGGAGGAGAAAGCGTATGGAAGAGTATGGGAGTATAGAGGAGTATGGGAGACTATATGGAGAGAACAGGGAAGGGAGGGCTAACTGACACAACATTAACAAATTACAGTAGTAATAATAACACATCGAGCAATAATATGATAGAGAAATATAGACACACATCTTGCAAACGGACATATGTCAATTTCTTAGCAACCAAACTATGCCTAATTTAATTGGCTGCAAGCCTTTAGTAGTGAGTCCCTTTGCGAAATAAACACATGTTCACATATAGCGCTTATGGGTGCCTCGCTTTAGGGAAGAATGGGTGCCGTGCTTTAAATAGTGGCGAAATACTAAGAGCATGGGTGCCATGCTTTAAATAGTGGCGAAATATTGGAGGAGATAGAATGGGTGCCATACTTTGGAGTAGAATGTGTACTATGCTTTAGGGTAATGGGGGAAGAGGAGAAAGCAGGAGAGTGGAGGAGGGAGGGAGAGCGGGGGGATGTGGGGGAGGAGAGGGAGGAGGTGGGGAGAAAATGGGAAATGTGGAGGAGGAGAGAACAGAGAAGGAGAGGTGGGAGGGTGCAGGGGAGGGAGAGCGGGGGGAATGTGAGAGAGGGGAGAGCAGGAAGTGGCAGGGATTCGGGAAAAATAGGGGAGAAGAGGAGAAGGAGAAGGAGCAGAGGAGGGGAGAAGGAGGAGAGAGCAGGAGAAGGGAGGGGGGGGAGCGGTGGGATGTGGGGGAGGAAAGAGCATGGAAAGAGAGGAGGTGGGGGGGAATGGGAAATGTGGGAGAGGGGAGAACAGGAAGGGGGAAGAAGGGAAGGAGCGGGGGAAGGGGGAAGGGGGAAAGAGAAAGAGAGGGGGGGGGGGGGAGAAGATCAGACAAACTGACTACTCTAAACATTAACCAGAGCTAACTGGGACATAGGGGATCTAGCTAATCTACAGCCTAATCTGGCCTATCCTACTCTGCTCTAGTCTGATTTGCCTGAACACTATAACAGGTCAGCCTTAGGCTGTAGCTAATCTATCGCCTACCTAAGCTATTCTAAAAAAAACGGCAGCCCTCGACCAGTGATGAAGAGCACCGATGCCCCCCGCCCCGGCCCCCGCCCACATAAGGCGTTGGAGAGAAGGCCGGGCCGGGACACAGCGGCACCCCCTCACCCCCAGTGAATGCAAGAAAACCTTTCCACCATATGGATTGCCTCAGTGACTTGGCTGAGGAGGAACCTTGTGAGGTCGTTGTGCTGTAGGGGCCCATCTATGGACCCCATCTGGGGACTCCCCTCCGAGACAGGCCGAGAGATGCCGGGCTAAACCATGTACAGAGTTTCCGATAATGAAACTCTGTAAATGGTTTATTATGGAAATAAAATTTACAAAAGAACAGAAAATTGAAAATGTAAAAAGGAGTCCAACAAAAGGGATACAAAAAATGTAGTTTTTAAATTATCCTAAGATCACGGAAGAGAGTTGAAAATGTAAAAAGTAGAGTCCAAAAAGAAATAGAAAATGTAGTCTTTAAGTGTTTGTAGGTTTAGAGAATACTAGCTAATTAGCTAGGTGAAAAAAAGGGGTAACAAGATTGGGAGTTCCATGAGGATGATCTGAGGAATCCATGAGTCCGCGTTGGTGACATTGATTAAGAGGAGGGGAGGGGAGGATAGGAGTCGGAGGTGATGATGAGGGGGGGGGGGGGGGACTTGACTTGACTTGACTTGACTATGTGCATTATATATATAATGCAGATATATATATATAATGCAGATGGTGATGCCATAGACTGTAATCGCTGATGTCATAAATCACTGATGATGCCATAGATGTCATATATTGTGACAACTTCAGTGACGTCATAGACTGAATTGTGATATAATCAGTGATGTTATAAGTAAGATTGTGTAATTGCTCGAGTGATGTCATAAGAGCAAAATATCTAATGACATTACTGATGATGTCATAGGCACTGAAGATGTCATAGTGATGTGATAAGAGCAACATCATCTTATGACATCACTGATGATGTCATAGGCACTGATGATGTCATAGACATTGTGACATCATCAGTGATCATAGACATAATGACATCATTGTGATGTCATCAGTGAGGGATGTCATCAGTGATGCAAATGTAATCCTGGTAAATTCACAGACATAAATGTAGATGCTCCCTAAACGTTTTTTCCTGTGTTAGTCATTTGGAGACACTCCCTAGAATCACCACACGGAGGCACGGTGTGAGATTCTCGTCCTCTTTCTTTTTCCACACTGCCAACACGGAAAAGTAGGCTCCGTTAAAGAAAGGCGAATAGAGAGCCGCAGGAACGAGTCCGGAAATCATCGATGCTAACACTCCTGGTTCTTCACTGTTTTCGCCTATGGGATCTTTGAATGGGTTTTTGGCGCGATGCTTCTAATAAGGTCTCTGGGCAACGCAAGCTTAATCAAACGCGAACCAGTGTTTAGTAAATATCATCTTCACACATGAGGACCACTTTTATGAGTTTTGAAGCTTTTACGTGCCGTTAAAAGGGCAGCTAGCTAGCAAACGGCTAAATGAGACTACACTGTTGAGTCGACGGCAGACATGGGACCAAGTCACTTCGGTCCAAGTCTCAAGTAAGTCCCAAGTCATTTGGTCCAAGTCTCAAGCAAGTCCCAAGTCATTTTGTTTTGGGCAAGTCAAGTCAAGTCAAGTCACAGGTTTTGTCAAGTCAAGTCAAGTCAAGTCGAGTCCTTAGTTAAGGCAAGTCAAGTCCCAACTTGTATGGAATAGCCTAATATTACAGCACAATGGCTCTAAATAAATCTTGGTCAGCATAATTGACCTATTGCTAAGCCCCAACCCCGTGCTCAGTTGAACAAACACATGGCAGACTGACTAGAGTAAATGGCAGCTGTCACTGTGTTATAGTGTATATGTAGAGTGTATCCCAAGACGCTCTTCACAACTTTCTGAGGCCTGATATCGTCTAGAAGCCATCAGAAAGTACTTCACTATGCCATGGAGGGCAATGTACAACATTTAAAGCTATCAATAAAAAGAAATGCGATATGTGCATGCCTGGAAACGGCTTGAGCAAATCTTTAATCAAACGTTTTAACGGAGGAAGACAGCAGGCGGGGATAACAGGCGACTCACATCCAGAATTGACATTGACTTAGACTCTAAGTCTAAGTCTGCACGCTGGCACAATACTCCTAAGAGCAAAATGCTTATTGTTTTGAATGATTTGGCACCTTCTGTTACTGTCAACACCAGTATTGTTGTATTGCAATAATATGCCATAAAGGTTTATTGAAATTTTGGGGGGAGCAGGGGGGGGAAACTCTTAATTTTTTTTTTTTTGCAATTTCTTAGAGCCGCCAACTAAAGCTTCGAGAGCCGCCAGCGTCTTGCGAGCCGCGCAATGAGGAACTAGGACTTAGAGTAACCTCTCCGTGGATTATATAGCCAATAGCCTATATGCCTAATTGAAGAGTGGCGCCTGGTAATCTATTTCATGTACCTCTGTATGATCAAGAAACTTTAAATAGTGGATGTTTTTCATAGCGAGACAACGGCACGCACGCATGGTGGTGTAGCAGATCAGCAGAGGCATAGCTTACAGCTTTTTAACATCATGTTTTCCTCCTGGATCTTTTCTCTTTAGACTACCTCCCATTTATTTTGGGAACGAGATTAATTCCCTCGTTTTAGGGTTTGACTGGCGATGTTTTAATCACATCAATCAATGCGCCTCCGGCCTCCTCTTTACCAACTCCATTACGTGCATAAGGTATTGGCTGGAAACTCGCATAATTCAGCATTTTCTTTTGCCGACTTTCTGAATACCACGATGATTTCATGATACCTTTGGGTCATCGAAGACAAATGAAGGAGAAGACTCATCTAGCTGTCACCACGATTGCAGATTTAACGTCCAAACAGCAGCATCATTGTGGATGAGTGATCTACATTTACTAGTTTAATATTATCCATTGCCTGTGCCTGGCCTCCCACGATACCTCGTAATGTTGCATTTACCCCCATGCACATTGTTTGACCATTTTTTTCTACTTATAACTGTATGAAACACCATAAAACCAGAGGAGAATCCCGATTTCTTATGCTTCTCTATGGAGCCCTAGGCTCAGCTTGTCCGAGTGTATGGTGGAGCTGCACGCGCTGTGATCTCACACACACTCTCTCATACATTGATTCAAAGCTTTGTTGTGCTGTCCTCGGTGCTGTTTCCCCAACAAATACACAACAAATAAAGTGGCTTTGGCAGTGACGCTGTCCGTGGTGCTGAAATCGATAGTCTGTAGTCGTCAACTTTAAAGCTGTTAGAATAGGGCAGCGGCAGATGGGAGATCACGGGAGTTTCGCCAAGTGAAAATCCAGGGCTGGGGGCGGCTGTGTCAGGAAGGTGCAGGGGCTGAGGCCGCCACCAGGGGGGGCTGCAGCCCCGGCAGCTCCCCACTTCCAGCGCTGTTGAGCCTATGCGACACTGTGTGTAGTTCTGGATTAGCTTAGCACAAGCTTTTTACTTCTAGGGCTCGCATTTACGCTTCAAAACTCATGAAAGTGGTCCTCATGTGTGAAGATTATCCGGCTGAACACTGGTTCGCGTTTGATTAAGCTTGCGTTGCCCAGAGACCTTATTTGAAGCATCGCGGCAAAAACCCATTCAAAAATCCCATAGACAGAAACAGTGAAGAACCAGGAAGTCCGGGACTTCCGCATTCTGACAAAAAAAATACATCATCCCTGCGGCTCTCTATACAAGAGAATCACTAGAGTTCGACAAGATAACCTTACAGTTTCAACAAGATAACTTTATGAAAGTCACTATAGGATAAGGAGATGTTAAAGTCATAATTCAGTGAGGCAATCAACTATAATTCACTGAGAAACTTTTATCACATCGCAAAGAGGGGTTAATGGCAAATTAATTGAGAAAACTTGTTGGACAATGGACATTGTAGCCTACTTGCAATAGGCTATTCACTAGGGCTGGCACGGATCAGAAAACCCACGGATCGGATCGCGTGACGGATTTTGAGCCACGGATCACGGATTTTTCGGATCAGCAAAAAAAAAAATATATCAGATTTTTTCTCTCAAAATTAGATTTTCGATTAGATTTTTTTAATACTATTATAATTCTCTAACCATTTGTTGCCCTGCACAGCTCAAAAAATATTTTTTTCTCATAAGTGACACAATGTATGCTTTTACTCTGAAGGCAGAACGACCCAACTTCCTGTTTTAGGTGGCACTGCTATGCCTAACTTCGTGGCTGTTGCTTGCACCAGTCACATGACACGGGTACAGACCTACAGACCAGACCAGGTCAGTCTGGAAATATAACGTTGATGCTACGTTAAGCTACTCAGTGGCCCCACGTGTTGTTTTGTTGTTATGTGTCCTAAGGCAACATTTCACCGTCCGGTGATAATGTGTTTGTGAAACGTGTGCGCGTGTGTGTGTGTGTGTGTGTGTGTGTGTGTGTGTGTGTTGTGGCTCTCGTTATCTTGTGCAGCGCGCAACACGCTGATCGCATTCCTGTGCTTTTTCAGAGGTGTTGAAATAAGTTTGTGTGACGCTGTCTTTAGTAGCCACTAGCCACAGCCTTCAGACATACTTTACAGCAGCGACAAGGGATGAGGAAGCTCACTTGTGCTTGCCATGATTATGCCTGTCTGTGTCTGGCTGCGCTGGGCGTTCTCATACACTAACGTTAAACGTTAAATGAAACGAATGGGGGGGGGGGGGGGGGGGTCCGCGGACCATTGATGTTCCGAACCGTGTTCCGAACCGTGGGGGCTGATCCGTACGGGTCACGGATTATCCGTGATCCGTGCCAGCCCTACTATTCACCTTCACTTATCCCATAACCCGGAGGGTCGTTGGCACCCAGAGATGGGAAGTAACGAAGTACAAATACTTCATTACTGTACTTAAGTAGATTTTTCGAGTATCTGTACTTTACTTGAGTATTTAATTTTCTGACGACTTTTTACTTTTACTCATTACATTTTAACACAAGTATCTGTACTTTTACTTGTGTACATTTTCAAAACAGGTTCGTTACTTTTGTTTAAATGCACGAGAAAGTAATTTAAAAACGAGTAGAAATGGGAGAACGGAGCAGAAGTAATAGATAAAAGCTCATTCCAGCTCCGCCAATAGTATGACTTGGCACTCCTCCGGTGCCGTAGATGTCTGCTTGTGATTGGCTCTCCCAGCCTCTCTGTCAGTAATATGAACCCTCATTGGCTAGATGGTCTCTTAAGGGGCGTGGACAAAGAAGCACAAAGAAGAGAAACACGGATGTTCTCTGAGGGGAGACACACGCAGACAGCCAGCACTTATTAGCGCTCACAGCGTCTTTTTGCAATTAATTCTCTATAAGTACGCGCATAGCGCGCATCTCTTTCAAGAAGCATTTCATTGTGTTTAAAAGCTGGTGGTGTTTTTTTGTTGTAAAAAAAAAATAAGATTTTCGAGAGTCCCTTCCTTGCAGCACCCCCTACTTAATAATAGTTCCAGCATGCCTGCCCGCACCGCGGTGTTGTGCCCTTTTTAAGTTTTGAGCCCCTGCCCCTCTAAGGGTCTCTGCATGGCCCTGAGTTTTTACAGTGATGTGGACTCAGGACTGGGTCCAGATGTTTTTACAGTAATGTGGACTCAGGACTGGGTCCAGATGTTTTTACAGTGATGTGGACTCAGGACTGGGTCCAGATGTTTTTACAGTGATGTGGACTCAGGACTGGGTCAAGATGTTTTTACAGTGATGTGGACTCAGGACTGGGTCAAGATGTTTTTACAGTGATGTGGACTCAGGACTGGGTCCAGATGTTTTTACAGTAATGTGGACTCAGGACTGGGTCCAGATGTTTTTACAGTGATGTGGACTCAGGACTGGGTCCAGATGTTTTTACAGTGATGTGGACTCAGGACTGGGTCCAGATGTTTTTACAGTGATGTGGACTCAGGACTGGGTCCAGATGTTTTTACAGTGATGTGGACTCAGGACTGGGTCCAGATGTTTTTACAGTGATGTGGACTCAGGACTGGGTCCAGATGTTTTTACAGTGATGTGGACTCAGGACTGGGTCCAGATGTTTTTACAGTGATGTGGACTCAGGACTGGGTCCAGATGTTTTTACAGTGATGTGGACTCAGGACTGGGTCCAGATGTTTTTACAGTGATGTGGACTCAGGACTGGGTCCAGATGTTTTTACAGTGATGTGGACTCAGGACTGGGTCCAGATGTTTTTACAGTGATGTGGACTCAGGACTGGGTCCAGATGTTTTTACAGTGATGTGGACTCAGAGGAAGGAGAAAATATTACAGCCGTTAACAAACCATTCCTCCTCGGAGAGTGAAGCCGAGGGGAGAGACGCTGTTGTTGGGAGGAGGGAGGGAGCGGGAGGGGCCGGCTCGCGGTTACCGTGGAGACGACTGAAACCTTTCGCCGAAGTATAAATTAAAAACGTTTATTTCTGTCGAGACACTGATCAAAAATGCCGAGCGTCCATAAATCAACCTTAGGGAAGATGAGGGGAATAATGCTGGACAGTCAGTTGCTGCAATAAGAAGAGAGGAGCTACTGTAGCCCACTACAGTGCAGATTTCCGCTCAAACGCGGTGCAAATTATGTTTTTTCAAGTCAACTTGGCATCTCAGGGCTTGTGGAGTCTTGGATTACTCCAGGTGACCCCGTTCACACTCAGCAGACAGCTCTACTTGCCTGATGCGGCTGGTCTCCATTTCTCCAAACTGGGACTGCGGCGTCTGCATTCTACTTCAGGCAGTACGCGGACTGTCGGCAAGTACCTCGGCTCATACATCCCACGTCAAAAAAATCACAACTATCCCTTTAACCTGAGGCCAAACGTTTTTGTCTTGAAAGTCACATTTAAAGATATTGAATCACAATATTGTTGACATGAACGTATGGGTCGACAACGCCTGCCTGGCGTACATACAAGTTAATGGAGTGGAGCAAACAGGGCAGGGAACCACTGAGATAAAGAGAAAATGGTTCTGTCTAAAATGCAGGTTTGATGCCTTCATATCTCATTAATTAACAACCCTTTCGCTCACTAAATTTGGAGACCTAATTTACCTGTTGGGCCTCACAATAAAAACAATTACAGCTTGAGTTCACACAAAGCCAGCAGCTCGTGCGACCAGCGGTGAGATGTCACATTGGGTAGATTTGGTTTATCAATACAGTACATAAAATAAGCACAACCAAACATCAGACCACCATGTTTTATATATATATATATATATATATATATATATATATATATATATATATATATATATATATATATATATGTATATATATATATATATCAGAGACGTTACAGAGGATGAAAATGGTGAAATTACTCAAATTAGCGTGGAAGATGCCCCCTCAAATTACAAATCGACAAATCGTCTTAAAATATCGTATTGTATCGTTATCGTGAACCCAATATCGTGTATCATATCATATCGTGAACTGAGTGTATCGTGACACCCCTAATATATATATATATATATTTAACGTTACAGTTACGGTTGAAAATGACAACAGAAATAAACAACTTTGTGATATCTCCACAATTCAAATCAGTCTGCAGGTATCTACCCGGAAGTGACTTTTGTTGTTAACGCGATGTCACGGTGATTCGGACTATATCAGCAGAAAACCTCAGCAGTTATCGTCAGAAGCCTTCATATGGGTGTACAGCTGTCTGACTGGCTGCTCATCAGCCTAAGAGGAGGAGACATCTGTGGCTCTGATGGCTGATTGGCTGTCTCAGGACCCAGCCATGCGTTGGATTGGCTGCCCGCCTGTCGGTCAAATTGACATGCTAATGTCATTTGAGTGGACAGTGATAATGTCATTCCAGGTAGATAATGTGTTTTGACTAGGCTGAGATGGATAGTGGGCTTATTGCAGTGAGAATGAATAAGGACAATGAAACCACAGTGATCAACGCTGACAGGTCACCGCTGAATCACTTTATTATTTTCTACTTTAATTTAACATTTTCCTTTAATTTGTCTCCTTTAATTTAACCTTTATTTAACCAGGCAGGCGGTTTAACAACGGCTTCTGATTTGGAATGACAGCCAGGCAGTTGAATTACAGTTGCAGAGCAGGCGGCTTGAATTATATTGTAATAGTATGTAAAAGAGATGGAGATGGAACTACAGGATAGTGGTTCACTCTGTGATTTCACTGATATCCAACATGAGTTTGACTCTCTAGACCAGGGCTTCACTGATATCCAACATGAGTTTGACTCTCTAGACCAGGGCTTCACTGATATCCAACATGAGTTTGACTCTCTAGACCAGGGCTTCACTGATATCCAACATGAGTTTGACTCTCTAGACCAGGGCTTCACTGCTATCCAACATGAGTCTGACTCTCTAGACCAGGGCTTCACTGATATCCAACATGAGTTTGACTCTCTAGACCAGGGCTTCACTGATATCCAACATGAGTTTGACTCTCTAGACCAGGGCTTCACTGCTATCCAACATGAGTCTGACTCTCTAGACCAGGGATTCACTGATATCCAACATGAGTTTGACTCTCTAGACCAGGACTCCCCAAACTTTTCAATGACAAGGCCCCCCAAATAGCATTAGCCTTTTTGCCGCTGCCCCCCTATTGCAAGATGTCTTTAAAAACCCATTAACAATACTATTGAAAATGTCAAAAATCACTACAACCTCAGAATATATTCTTACGTTTATTAATGTAATAATAATTACATTTGTTTCTCAAATCTTTTCTTTTCTGTTTTTCATTATAAACATTGTTCCAGACTCAGACTAGTGTATTACCCGCACCACGACTGGCAGGCAATTAGACAGATGGGCATGGCAAATATGTGGAAGGGAAGGAATAAATTATATTTGTTAACACTACAACTAAATATAATTATAAAATATAATTAAAACTTTATTTATTTATTATACTGTAGTATTAACAAATACAGTATAACAGTATAAATATATGAATAATTTCCTTCCCCATTTTTTAAGCATTACCATTCATTTGCTAAGACCCCCCTTCAAAGTAGGCTCTGGGGACCCCACTTTGGGGGGTTTCCAGAGGGTCCCCAGCAAAATAGGGGGATCATTTATTTTCACTATAATTCCATGCATAAGTCAAATAATGACAGAATGTAGGACTATTTTGTTCATGGGTTTCTTACACTTTCTGTAATAAAACATCTAAAAGCTAAAATCTTATCAAATAGGGGTCTGTGGTCTAATATGTGTCAGTTTAGGGGTCCTTGACATGAAAAAGTTTGACAACCACATCTAGACAACAATCATCTTTAGATATTACAAAACAAAAAGAGGTGTCATTTACAACAGTCTGTTTGATTTGGCACAAAACGCATCCGTGTTCATCTGTTGAGTAATGACTGTGTGTGTGTGTGCGTGTGTGTGTGTGTGTGTGTGTGTGTGTGTGCATGTGTGTGCAAGTGTGTGCATGTGTGTGTGTGTGCGCGTGCACCAGGATAAAGTCATGTGAATAAAGCAACTTTGAATCTGAATTGAGACAGAAATCTTTTAGCTGATGATGCAGAAAATTGCCATGCTGACAGTAACGCTAGGAAAAAGTGTGTGCGTGTGATGCGCGCGCGCGCGTGCGTGCGTGCGTGCTGGTCAAGACGGGGGGCCACTGTCCATGCTACTGCTTTGGAAGTATAGTGGCACACACACACACACACACACACACACACACACACACACACACACACACACACACACACCCCTCCTATAGTGGCCCATCCAAGCGCAGCGTGGTCTGATATGAACAGTGTGTGAGATTAAAGTCAAGCCACTTCCACAGAGCTGGAGGTTAGCTCCATAATAGCTACTACTATTACACCGCCCTGCATCCCCTGGAAAGCTCACAACTCCACTGCTTTACACCGCTCTGCATCCCCTGGAAACCTCACAACTCCACTGCTTTACACCGCCCTGCATCCCCTGGAAACCTCACAACTCCACTGCTTTACACCACCCTGCATCCCCTGGAAACCTCACAACTCCACTGCTTTACACCGCCCTGCATCCCCTGGAAACCTCACAACTCCACTGCTTTACACCGCCCTGCATCCCCTGGAAACCTCACAACTCCACTGCTTTACACCGCCCTGCATCCCCTGGAAACCTCACAACTCCACTGCTTTACACCGCCCTGCATCCCCTGGAAACCTCACAACTCAACTGCTTTACACCACCCTGCATCCCCTGGAAACCTCACAACTCCACTGCTTTACACCGCCCTGCGTCCCCTGGAAACCTCACAACTCACTGCTTTACACCGCCCTGCATCCCCTGGAAACCTCACAACTCCACTGCTTTACACCGCCCTGCATCCCCTGGAAACCTCACAACTCCACTGCTTTACACCGCCCTGCATCCCCTGGAAACCTCACAACTCCACTGCTTTACACCGCCTGGCGTCCGCTGGAAACCTCACAACTCCACTGCTTTACACTGCCTGGCGTCCGCTGGAAACCTCACAACTCCACTGCTTTACACCGCCCTGCATCCCCTGGAAACCTCACAACTCCACTGCTTTACACCGCCCTGCATCCCCTGGAAACCTCACAACTCCACTGCTTTACACCGCCCTGCATCCCCTGGAAACCTCACAACTCCACTGCTTTACACCTGGAAACCTCACAACTCCACTGCTTCACACCGCCCTGCATCCCCTGGAAACCTCACAACTCCACTGCTTTACACCGCCCTGCATCCCCTGGAAACCTCACAACTCAACTGCTTTACACCACCCTGCATCCCCTGGAAACCTCACAACTCCACTGCTTTACACAGCCCTGCATCCCCTGGAAACCTCACAACTCCACTGCTTTACACCGCCCTGCATCCCCTGGAAACCTCACAACTCCACTGCTTTACACCGCCCTGCATCCCCTGGAAACCTCACAACTCCACTGCTTTACACCGCCCTGCGTCCCCTGGAAACCTCACAACTCCACTGCTTTACACCGCCCTGCATCCCCTGGAAACCTCACAACCCCACTGCTTTACACCGCCCTGCATCCCCTGGAAAGCTCACAACTCCACTGCTTTACACCGCCCTGCATCCCCTGGAAACCTCACAACTCCACTGCTTTACACCGCCCTGCATCCCCTGGAAACCTCACAACTCCACTGCTTTACACCGCCCTGCATCCCCTGGAAACCTCACAACTCAACTGCTTTACACCACCCTGCATCCCCTGGAAACCTCACAACTCCACTGCTTTACACCGCCCTGCATCCCCTGGAAAGCTCACAACTCCACTGTTTTTAATTCATCTTTTTCTTCCTTTTCTGCTTGAACTGGTTGAGCGTCTCTCTTTTGTGCTGACTCAGCTTTTAGCTCAACAGCCGAGGGGGCATTTTGCAATGGGTAGACAAATATAAAGTAAATAGCGTCAGGCTTTTAACCATCATATCTATGTCATTTCACCTTTGATTGAAAAATGCTTCCACCAGATTAAAGGAAACACATTATGTGATGTTGACTGATGCTTTTTAAGTAAATGTGCACATTTGTTTTTCTTATTCTTGGTCTCCAAACAGAGCATGGTGGCATAGAACTCCTCAAACACCTGCTTGGTCCAAAATAGAGCGGATTAGCTAACGACATCATGATAGCCTTGACCGAATGGGGCATCAGTCAACACCATGTCATGTGTTTTCTCTGGTGAAAGCATTTCAGTCAAAAGGTGAAACGTCACAGATATGATGGTTTATAGTGGGACTGGGACTTACCCTGCCCGCCCCATTCATTTCTGCTGACCCACCTCAAGGCTCACACAGGCTAAGGACAGAGGCAGACTGCAGGGGATCATCCGGTCAGCCAAGAACATCATTGGCTGCAACCTACCATCTCTCCGGGACCTGTACATCACGTATGTGGTGTATGAAGAATATGCTATTGTTAGTAATGATACAAGATGGTATCAGGGACTCCATTTCCCATGAGCCTCAGCTTCAGGTAGAGTCACGCCTCTACGGGGTTTCCTCTTCCCTCAGACAGAGCCACTACAGCTACGCTGCACATGTACTGTATATGACGAGCATGTCAATAAACCCGAGTCTAATATAAAGCATACGTCTGTCTCCGGCTGTCCTGCTTATTCCAAGACGTCCACGCAAGGACATAACAACTGGCGACGAGGTGTGGATTCGTTTACCACGATATATTTTTTTTTTCTGGAAGCGGAGAGATGTTTCAGACCGGGGGAAAAGAGGCTACGCTAACAACTAGCTAACGGAAGCTAGCAGCGGAGTCGTAAAAACATAGAGGCTACGCTAACAACAACTAGCTAACGGAAGCTAGCAGCGGAGTCGTCAAAAACATGGCAGTTTTTAGCAGTGAGTCGGGTTTGTGTTTCAATGAGGCTAACGAAAGTTTCAACACATACGTGGAACGTTTTGCACAGTTTATAGAAGCCAACGGAATTGAAGATGAAAAACAACGGGCTGTTTTCCTATCCGTGGTGGGTGCAAAGACTTTCTCGTTACTAACTGACTTGGTAGCACCGAAGAAGCCGTCTGAAACCCCATTAGCGGACATCTTAAAAGCATTGAGTGACTTTTATGTGCCCAAGAAGAATGTCCTAAGTGAACGTTATAGTTTCCGTGCACGCAAGCAACAAAGTGGAGAGTCTCTAGCAGAATATGTAGCCGCGCTAAGAGGGCTGTCAGCCACGTGCGAGTTTGGCGCAACGCTAGAAGAACAACTACGGGATCAGCTAGTATATGGTATTAGTAGCAAGGAGCTACGCACTAAGCTGTTAAGTGCTGCGTATGGAGAACAGTTGAAGTGGGCGAAAATGATGGACATTGTGAATAATTTCGAGTGCACAACCACAAGTTTGAGAACGTTCCAGCAGACGCCGCTGAGAACAGACAACGTGAGTGGATATAAACCTGCAGGTGCACGAGGGACCGGCGACAAGGCACAAGGCAAGAAGAAGAGTCCGTTCGGGAGAGAGACTCCATGCTACAGATGCCTGGGCGAGGGACATCCGGCTGCATCATGCAGGTACAAAGACTTCCAGTGCAGAGCATGCAACAAGAAAGGACATCTCGAGCGAGCGTGCAGGAATGCGACAGCGAGGGAGACCGCCAGTCGGGACGGCGGCTACAGCAGACCGCGGGCATTCAAGAGAGGCAACGCGACAGAGAGAGAGACCCGCTACGTGGCGGGAGAACCAGCCAACGGGGGACTAAGTGCAACAGAGTCGAGGCACCAGTCAGAGCTGGATGAAGAGACTGAACGGTACCCAGAGGTGCCGGGACAGCCTCCAGGAGAGACTGAACTGTACCCGGACTACATAGAAGATCTACCCATCAACGTACACCGTCGGTCTGCACCCACGATCACTCCAGGGACTGAGAAAGACTTTGGGCTGTTTGTAGTAAGAGGTGACAGTGAGTATGTGAAGCCATACAATGTAATGGTAAAATGCAATGGTGTTAAAATTAAGATGGAAGTAGATACTGGGGCAGCCATGAGTATAATCTCAGGGAAACTGTACAAACAGAGATTTGGTAAATATAAATTACAGCCTTGTGATATTAACTTGAAAACATTCTCTTCAGAGCCTATTCCACTGTTGGGACAATTCCAAGTGAGAGTACAGTGTGGGAAACAAACTGAAAAGCTGACATTGTTAGTGACAGAAGAAAAAGGTCCAGCACTGATGGGTAGGAACTGGCTTAGGTACTTACGGCTAGACTGGTCTAGAGTGAATTATGTACCAATAACACATCCACTGAATGAGATGTATGAGAAATACCCAGAGGTGTTTGATGACAACAGAGGGGTTATCTCAGGGGTGAAAGCAAAAATTCAAGTGGTTAAAGGTGCAGTCCCCAAATTTTGCAAAGCTAGATCTGTACCGTATGCTTTGACTGCAGCGGTTGAGCAGCAGCTCACAAAGCTAGAAGAGGAGGGGGTGTTGACACCAGTGGAGTACAGCGAGTGGGCGGCGCCCATCGTCTGCATCCCAAAAACAAACGGAGAAGTGAGGATGTGTGGGGATTATAAGGTCTCCGTAAACCCATGGTTAGAGATAGACAAATACCCCCTACCAAAGACACAAGACTTGTTTGCTAAATTAGCAGGTGGCAAGTACTTTACCAAGTTAGACCTAACACAAGCCTACCAACAGGTTGAGTTAGATGAGGAATCTAAACAGTACCTTACCATAAATACGCAAAAAGGTCTCTACCGATGTAACAGGTTGCCATATGGAGTAGCAAGTGCACCGGCAATATTCCAACGTATTATGGACCAGGCATTACAAGGTCTGCCAAGTGTTGTTTGTTATCTGGATGACATTTTGATCACAGGAGAAAATGAGAGCCGGCATTGGGAAAATGTGGAACGGGTCTTACAACGACTGCGAGACAGAGGTATTAAGGTAAACAAAGAAAAATGTGCTTTTGGTCGCTCAAATGTAAAATATTTGGGACACAAAATTGATGGGGAGGGGTTACACCCACTACTGGAGAAGGTAGAAGCAATAGCAAGTGCCCCCCAGCCAGAGAACGTGACACAGCTTAGAGCGTTCTTATCTTTACTGACATACTATGGTAAATTTATAGAGGACTTGTCTACCATCATTAAACCTATGACAGTGCTATTGCAGAAAGATAGCCCATGGGATTGGTCTCTCAGTTGCCAAGCAGCTTTTGAGAATGCAAGGAAGCAGTTGTCATCATCAACTGTTCTTACTCATTTTGATCCTCAGTTACCTATCATATTAGCGTGTGATGCTAGCGCATATGGGTTAGGAGCAGTGATCTCACACGAAATGCCAGACGGTAGCGAAAGGCCGATAGCGTATGCATCGCGCACCCTGAGCAAGACTGAAATAAATTACTCTCAAATTGAAAAGGAGGCGCTAGGTATCATATTTGGCGTACAGAAATTTAGAGATTACCTGTATGGAAGGAAATTCATATTGGTTACTGATCATAAGCCACTAGTAAAGATTCTAGGACCAAAGACAGGGGTGCCAGCGTTAGCCGCTGCTCGCCTGCAGAGATGGGCACTTCTGCTTGCAGCCTATCAGTACGACATTGTTTACAAGCCGTCGTTAGAACATGCAAACGCAGACTGTTTATCCAGGTTGCCCTTAAAGGGGGAAGCACCACAGAGCAACCCTGAGTATAGAGTGTCATGGTTGGAAGCCATGCCGGTTTCAGCCAAAGAGGTAAAGAAAGAGACAGAGGAGGACAGGGTGCTTACCAAAGTTAGGCATTTCACACAAAATGGTTGGCCTAATCATGTCTCAGATGAAGTGTTAAAACCATACTGGAACAGACGTGACGAGCTCACAGTAGAAGCAGATTGTGTGTGTTGGGGGTTACGTGTAGTGATACCTACAACACTGAGACCTAAAATGTTAAAAGAACTACACGAAGAGCATTTGGGCATTGTAAAGTCAAAAGCAGTGGCCAGGAGTCATTTTTGGTGGCCCAGCCTAGATAAAGATATTGAACAAATGGTGAGTAGCTGTAATCAGTGCAAGGAAAATAGACACGTGCCGCACAAAGCGCCAGTACACCCCTGGAAATGGCCAGAGCAGCCATGGGAGCGAATTCACATAGATTTTGCTGAAAAAGGTAAACACCAGTTTCTGCTGGTAATTGACGCGTATTCGCGCTGGCCAGAGGTCAAGTTGATGA
>NC_139634.1:3296475-3298975 GCF_964638095.1 Poromitra crassiceps
CGCCCGGCCCAGCCCGACGGCCAGAGCTACCCACCCATTTCAATGGGGAACGCTAACATGTTTTTATTAAATTTTTTAGGACAAATGTACTGTACAAATGACCAATATGGCAAGTCGCAGGAGAGGATAAATACCACTACCCAACAGTATCAAAAATACATCTTTAAAGAAGACAACATTATTTTGGATGTGTATGAATATATATGTGTTTGGGTCTTTTATTTTCACGAGGCAGCTCGGCTGCTGCGTGGCCTCATATATATGCATGTATATGTGTGTTGCTCTCTAAATGTTATTGCATCAGTAATTTCACAATGCCTCCTTGTGTGTGTGTGTGCCCCATTATGATATCACTGATGACATCATCAGTGTGTGTGTGTGTGTGTGTGTGTGTGTGTGTGCCCCCCTATGACATCACTGATCAGTCTTCTCACAATGCCCCCTTGTGTGTGACATCACTGATCAGTCTTGTCACAATTCCTACTTGTGTGCGGGCGCCTTTATGACATAACTTTTGGCATCATCACTGATGCCATCATCATTGATGACATCACTGATGACAATTAAGGTTCTGACAAGGTTCTGCGCAGCCTCAACTTGGAGCCTTGCCGCCGCCGAGCGGCAACAGCGAGACTGTGCATACTCGAACGTAACTCGTCCAAAACATTATCGTGTCGTTTACCAAGAACTTGCAATCATGTCGGTGGGGGGACATTTTATTGTCCCTCCATTTCTCATTTCTCACAACAAGGAGTTGACGCCGCGGAGTCACATTTCCGAGGAGCTGCACGCCCCCTACGCCGAGCTGCGCCGATAGGACGCCCAGCTGCGGCGACCCCCTCGGCGCAGTCAGCGCCGGCGATTTCGCTCGAGCATAATTTGCGCTTTAGCCTAATTAAAAAATCTGGTTGCGCCTTTTACACACAATGAAGGTTCCAGCCCGATCGCACGTAAAACGGCATAGCTGTGGCTGAACACAGAACTTGAAACTAACAAATATACTAAATTTTATATATAACAGGGGTATTCAATTAAAATTCAAAGAGGTCCAGTTAGAGAAAATGTACTCGAGCAAAGGTCCAGAACATCGCAAAATCTAACTTTTGTAACGATTCAGTGCCATATATATTGAAGTAGCCTAATAGTTCAATCAACGTCTGCATGTAGTCAACAACTGACTGTTAAATCAAATAAAGTAATTTATATTTCAACGTGTATTTTCAGATTTTTTTCTTTCAGTTTTCACTTTAACTGGTATTAAGTGCTTTAATAATAAATAAATTATCGTTTCTCTTTCAAGTAAAATAAGGGCTGCATTGAAAAAGTAAAATACATAGGAGAGAGCTTAATTTTAGAAAAAGGAAATAAAAAGTGTACCATGAGTTCCCTTTTCTTCTTTTAGTTAACTGCACTTGACATTTTAACAGTCTCAACCAAAACTATCTGAGCACATTTGAACAATTCCACCAGTTTCTCTTGTTCAATGAGAGAAGTGTGCCCTGCTGGCAGAACCATCCTGATAAGATAACGTTATCTCACAGTGATAGTAGTGGGCGGGAGTACTTGCCTTGACAGACAACTCCTTCAGCCAATCAGCGTCGCCACATGCAGTCCAAAATAATCAATCCAACGTATTTTCGGCCGATAAACCCCGCTGGTGCATCATAGTGTTCGTGTTAATTGTTGTTATTGAGTCTATTTCAATCATGAGAGTTAACAAGCAAGCTTTATTCAAGTATGGCAGAGCGATGAGATCTATGGCATGGGACGGTATGGCAACTAATTCTGATGGCATGGCAGCATGGCGACTAGTTGTTTGGCGTGATGACTCCGCGCTAAGATGCCTCTCTTCTTGAGGTGAGAGAGGGCATCTGCTCGGACTAGAATAGAGAATCTCCCCCTAGGGGATTCTTCAGGAGTCAAGACATTGGTGGTGGCCTGGGGAGGTGGGTGGGTCGAAACACAGCTTTCAGAGAATGGGATGCGATCAGCTCGGGTACAGCGACCAGAAGCTCAGGGAAAGAGAACGATGACCCACTGAGCATGGCTATAAATACTGCTACGTCATAGCCTCGGCACTGACGACATTATCGGCGTCATATAGGCAAGTGCGTCACGCGGACGTCACGCTGGGATTACACTTGTGCTCGTCACACTAGGATTACATGAGGTGAAGTCACTAGGATTACGCGTGGTGTGCGGCAGCATGTCTGGTCTTCATCTTGAAACTAGGTCGAGACCATCATTTCTGCAAGGACTGCACTTATGGCTGTTTATCTCATTGCTTTTTCGGGAAACGGGAGCAGCCATTACTCCTCTAAGCAGCAGCTGAGTGAGCGGCGGCCCTGATTGGCTGAGTAGCATCACATGGGTTGCCAGTGGCGACCCTGATTGGCTGAGTAGCATCACATGCGATTATCAATGCATGCAATTGGTCTGTGGCTGGTGAACTAGTACCGCAAATTGTAGAAACGCTGCGCCAGTTAAAATTGAAATGCTT
>NC_139634.1:3301475-3313975 GCF_964638095.1 Poromitra crassiceps
CGTTTGCACGTTGTGTCTGTTTTCTGTGCACATGGTTTTATTTCTGTGTGTGTGTGTGTGTGTGTGTGTGTGTGTGTGTGTGTGTGTGTGTTAATCTCCTCAACATTGCCTCCATGAAATTGACTTTTGACAGTAATTGTGTAGCGACAGCGAACCGGTCCATCCTCTGCTCTGATTGGATGAGGATGTTACACACTCCTGCCGGTTAACGGCAGAAATAAACAACAACAAATCACCACTGGTTCACCCAGGATGCAAGGGATGAGCGGAGGAGATTTTGATGTTCTGAATCCTAAACCACTAAATAGTAGACAGCATGAACTTCTAGACAGACAGAAAGAAAGACATAGTACAGTTCACTTCTCTGGCAGATATGATAGTATTAACACATTGAATGCCAGCCATGTTTTCATTCCTGTAGGTAAGTTGTGCCAGGGGTGTTTTTGACGATTCTGGCTCATTTTAGAACAGCCGAGGATTCTTTTCTGTTAAGAATTCATGAACATCAATCATCTAAAAATAACTAATAGAATGTGTGCTTTCTCTGTCTAAAAGAGTTAGTTTGCAGAGTTAGTAGTTATGTAGATATTAGCCGTTGAGTACAGCATGGTTTCAGCGTCTGGAAATTTATTCAGAGATAAATGGCTTTTTGTGAAACAGTCACTTTAACCATTCATTTTTGGCATCAGTAAGACCGTCAGACATTCTAAACAATAGTTTTGAACAGTAATTTCCTCCATAACAACAGGAAACACCCCTCTCATTCAAACTCCTCCCTCCGTGTGTCTTCTCCTCCTTCCTCCTAACAGCGGGCGTGTCAGAAGCGCGTTGCTGCTGCCTGCCTGCCTGTCTGCCTGTCGGGCAAGACGAGTCTGAAATGGATTACTGTAAAGTCGCGTCGCCATTTCCTTGAATGGCTGGCTTGCTCCCGCGGTGTGTGTGTGTGTGTGTGTGTGTGTGTGTGTGTGTGTGTGTGTGTGTGTGTGTTCGCGCGTTGCTGCGCGGCTCTGGGGGGAAGGGATCTCTGTCCGTTCTGTGTGTGTGTGTCCGGGCTTCTGACTGTAAAATCGCCAAGCCATTTCCGCGGGAGGCGGCTGCTTTTGTGGCTTTTGGGTCCCGTGGCTGTGACTTCTCTCGGTCTCTGTCGCCACTTAGTGGTCGGTAAAATAGATTACACACATGCTCTTGCTCCAAATAGTTATCTCGAAGATGTAAAAGGGGTTGATTGATGTCCCACCGTCAAAAAAAAAAAATCTTTATGTAAGACGAGTTAGTCCGTCCTTGGCACTTAAGCGCTGGATTATGTAAGACGAGTTAGGTCGTCTATGGCACTTAATGAGTTAAGTTCATACGTCTTTTATATTTTTTTCCTATTTTGGGCTGTCATTAGGAGGAGGGCGTCAGCTCAGGATGTGATGTCACGAGAACGTATACAATATGTCTGCAAGCAGTGTTCTCGCTCTGAATGTATGTCCAGACAGAAGAGGAGTCGGACAGCGACTAGCGTGCCATCCCTTTTTGTTTCTGTATAATGTTTTGTGAGTTTCGTCTTTAAGTTGTGTCAAGTGTCTATATGAAAGGGACAGTGTATCAAAACCGGGACGCTATGCACTCAACCAGCCTGAGCTGTCCGAGAGGGAGACCAACGCCACACCTGGGCCAGAGCACGCAGCTAGCCAGGTGAGCTAACCCCCTTTATTTATTTCTAATGACATCCATGTTCTTTTGTTCTTTGAATGTTATGGGCTCGTTGGTGCCATTTGCTACCCCTAGACCCGAGACTGATAGAGCCAGTCAGGCAGTCACCTATATTTATAGATAGATAAATAGAACACCAACCGTTATACAGGTAGGGAAACTGACTGGAGTGGGGCTTAAGGCCTGTAATGTAAATGTAACCCCAAAGGTGGGCTGAAAGTGACAAATTATTTTAATCTATATAGTATAGCCATACCACTATAGAGAGCCAAAGTGAAACGTCACTTCCTGCTTTCTCCCTGTACCAGCGCAGAATAAGGTTACTTTATTGATCCCGTTTGAATTGTGCCACGGGGTGCCAATGCTAATCATTTTATAAATTTAAAACATAACTTTGCATGTCAAGGAAGTCACAGTTTGTCGCCAAACTGTTGCACTAGAAGTTATAAATCAGAAAGACTACATACACTGTCGCCTAAGTGACGTCACTTTCTCTACCGGCAAAACTGAAGACCGGCAACATGCCACGAGCTTCCACGAGCTATGTAGTTTTCATACGAAACTAACCCCTACGTTTCAGTTTGACGACAAACTGCGACTTTCTTGACATGCAAAGTTATGTTTTAAATTGACAAAATTAGCGTTTGCACCCTGTGGCACAATTCAAACGGGATCAAAAAAGTAACTTTATTCTGCGTCCACCGCCATTCATATTTTTCGCAGCACTGGTACAGGGAGAAAGCAGGAAGTAACGTTTCACTTTGGCTCTCTATAGCCATGGCACTATAGACCTTATTCGATTGACGTCACTCACGTACGGGCACGCCCACCGCCGCCATGTTCTCGACATACACAGCAGCTCTTAAGTGACAGCCTATGTAAGAGGCTAAGATCAGCGTTTATAGGAAGCTAGCCGCCGTTAGCGTTACCTGTATCGTTCCAATCGTGTTTGGATGGTGACCTGCGTTACACACGGCTGTAGTAATGACAGCAATAAAGTCCCCGTGGTTTGTTTCTATCTCTACCGTCCACAGACGTGAAGGGAGCGAGACGGAGCATACGTCAGCAGCACAGGAGATGTGTGGATAATTAGAAGAGACAGGTGAAACTTTCTGACAGCTCCTCACAGCAAAGTCTAGTCACCTCGTTTTTTCTTTTGTTTATTATTACAGGCATTAACGGCAGCATACAAACAACAACTCTGGGGTTTTTATTGCTGTCATCACTATCGCTATTTTGTAATGGAACAGAAACGACAATATGATTCAAGATTCAAGATTCAAGATTCAAGATTCAAGGTCAGGTCAATAAGGCCGTTACTAGTTGTCAGCTGCAGGACGGTATGTCAACATATGGCTCCGGGGTTAGCGAATAAGGTCTATAGCCATAGCACTATAGGCATGTAAAAGGACAGCAAATAAAAGCCCATGTTCTGAAAATATAACAATTTATTTTGCTAGATCTGGTTTCTACAGTAATTGTCATATTAAACGCTAAGACTGTGTCATTAGCTGCCTGCTGACTTTCATCTGGGCACAGCGATGTCTAACTAATGTCAACCTCAGCAGGCAGCCAAACCTGGAAAACATTAACAAATTGTCATGATCAAATTTGAGTTTTAGCGTAAAATATCATCTTCAGGAATATATTTCTGGTGGATTTTACATCTCCAAACCATTTAAAGGATTGATTTGTAGATTTTTCATGTCTGCTGAACATTTAATTTAATTTGCCCGGCGGATGATGACACTGATTTGGTTTGGAAGGCAGTCAATTGATTTATTTTTACCGAAAGCTTCAGATTTAAAAGCAATGCTGATGTTTGCCGATTTACTTCAATGCTTTACACTCTTCACAATAATGCATAATTTTTTTTATCACATCACTGAATGTATGTTGAAAGAACAGGCCTCTATCACCAGAGATGGGGAGTAACTAAGTACAAAATTAATACTTTGTTGCTGTACTTAAGTAGGATTTCCAGGTATCTGTACTTTACTGAGTACAGTATTTATTTTTCTGACAACTTCTTACTTTTACTCTCTACATTTTAATACAAATATATGTACTTTCTATTCCTTACATTTTCTAATAAATGAAATCAAATAAAACAACAAACAAAAGATAAATAGTGATATTTGAGCCAGTCGAAAAGTTACCTCTGCTGATTTAGAACAAGTGCCAGCATTCGGCAATGCTGCTGGCCACAGCTACAATAATGATGTAATTCATTGACATTATTAGTTACTTGGTTACCTCACTAATGATGTTATTGAGTACTGCAATTGTAATTGTAGTACTTATGACATCATTAGCATCAAACTATCTCAGATGATGGCACCTCCTGTGGTGACATCATCAGATACTTGTTTCACTCACTAAGTGCAGTTACACATCTTCAGTGTCTATGCATCACTGATGATATCACATAATTATGCATAGGCCTATATAATTGGTGATGTCACTCAAGCAATTTTGATGTCATCAGTGAGTGATGTCATCAGTGCTGATGGCATCAGTGATGATGGCATCAATCGTCAGTTATGTCACCCGAGCAATTGTGACGTCATCGGTGATGTCATAAATCACTGCTGAGGCTATAAGTAGGACCGGTAGCATGCCCTAAAATTATTGTGCATTAATGCAGGAGTTTAAATCAAAGCTGGAGAAAAAGTGTGATGAGAAGAGAGTTGTTGAAATCATACAGGAGCAGTTGAAAGAACAGGAAAAAGGCATTCCTAGCTGTGCTGATGCGATGAAAAATGCAGACCCAAAAGAAAAAACACTTGCCTTTAACAGCGTTCTGACTCAACCAGATGAAAGGAAATCAAGAGAACGGAATATTGTTCTGTTTCGAATAAAGGAGCATAGCCTGAAAAACAGAGAAGAGCGAATACAAAAGGATTTGGAAGCTATAAAAGACATATTCAATACATGCAAGGTCGGTACCGCTGCAGGCTCATTTGTGAGCATGGCCCGACTCGGAAGATACAACAGTAGTGACGGCACAGAGGATCCTGCAAGATCCGCGAGACCCCTTCTGGTTACTCTGCAGAGCATGGAGCTAAAGACCAATTTGTTTAGGAATATCTCTGCGCTACACCAAACAGAGAAGTTTAAAGATGTAATAATTAAAGACAATCTTACGAAAACTGAGAGAGAAAAAGAGAGGAAGCTGCAACAAGAGGCGAAGGAAAAGCAGCAACAATCATCAGGGGATTTCACCTACAAAGTCCGCGGTGGTCCCCCTTGTGCAAGGAGAGTGGTGCGAACCCCCAAGACTCAGTGACTTGATCATAAGCGTGTCTCCCTTAAAGTACCTACAAGGAACTTTCAACTGGTTATGAAACAGTAATACTGATGCCTCACATCTTACCTACATCGGCAAATGAGCGACCATCAGCGAAGAGATCTGCGATTTCTATATTGTTATTCCAAATGCCTGCGTGTCCGTCACGTGCAACGTCCATATAAACTGATTGTCATTTTTATGTAGGAGTCTCTTGCGCTTCAGCCCCTCCACAGAGGGAGGTCGGTGCTCTCAGAACAGGGCAGTATGATAACAAAGTAAAGGAGGATCCTGGAGCACTCGATTCACTGGAAGGTTATTTTAATAAGGTGCAGTCACTAACGTTTCGACGCACAGCGTCTTCATCAGAGTTTGACTCTGATGAAGACGCCGTGATCGAAACGTGAAGACCAGGTCAAGCACGTTCCCTGCCTTGTGAGGAGATTGAGAGAGGGAGAGGTCACCGGATGGATGTTGAAGTCACCCAGAAGAATGATTGGAGTGCCATCCTCACGAAAGACGGAGATTCGACTGCACTTTTGATTTTGTGTGTGTGTGTGTGATTTATATTTATATATTTTTGGTCTTCTGACTACTGATGTGACCGCTATGCTGCATACTATTGGTCATACATTGGTCTTTACACACCAAGTCAGATTTTTTCGTCAGAAATGTACGCACGTAAACCCCCCCCAAAAAACAACAACCTTACTTGTGTCAATCATCGTTGACACACCGAGCCTGTCAATTTCGGCCGTCGTTAAAGTTTTCGGAACAGGTTTGATTTTCTGTGTTTTTTGCATCTGTCAAAAGCCTTTTTTCGCGAGCTGTTTGAGCCCTGTGTGTGTGTGTTTGGGAGGGAGAGAGAGACAGATAGGCAGAACTGAGAGGCAACTGGAGAGATGCTGCTCGCTCCACTCACTGGCCCCTCTCTGCTGCCTTCCCCCGGGGCACGGTTCTGCGACCACGGCGCACCACAGCAGGCTTTGGCGAGGTGAAGGTGACCACAGATCCCCTGTCCTGTGCAATACGGCACCATTCCCTGACCTGCTGCCATGATCTGCCTTCTCCAGTCCTCATCACCAGTCCTGCTGCCTGTCACCGACCTAGTCATGTTGTAATGTGCATACAGGAGAGGACGAATATTTGTCTCGCATTGCGAATAGAACAACGTGCTTATTAATAAAACGCATCGGACTTAGTGTGCAAGGTGTCTGTGCGTTACTTTTTTTTATGACGGATAAAAAAAACTGCATACGAACAATTCGGACTATGGGCCCTATTCTCCCACAGGCCTTCGGTGCAAAAACTGGCCTTAAACGCAAAAAAACGTGCCTTGCGCCTGCCTCGGGAAGATATCAACATGGATTTAGGCCCCCAAATGCGCTTTAGGCGAACTGGGCGTCGTGCAGTCCCAGAATGGGCGAGAATGGGCGTTTCGGCCTTAAAGGAGAATTTCGTTTTTTTTTAACCTGGACCCATCTCCTGGCATTAATTATGATTTGACCACTCACCCAATGATGTCCGCGGCGTTTCTGGCCGTCCTAGCGTTGTTTTGAGATCAATAGCGTCCAAGTCAGTTGTAAAATGGAGCTGATTTGGGGCCAAGTGTGAGCCTGTCTTTCCTGCATCTAAATAGCTATTTTTATTCCCGTTTTCCCCAAATATCGTCATAATCTGATCCCTCAACATCCACCACAGTGATATTTCCCCCCAGGCCATTTCCTGGAGTCGCACAGGGATCAAATTACCTCAAACGTGATCTCGGTCACCAAGTCTTGTGAAGTCCCGCAATACTTTCCTGCCGACTGGCCAACGACAGGTAGGACGCTTTGCGGTGGTGGTTTTAGCGTAACCTATGTGGGGTTTGGCGTAACCTATGTGGGATTCGAAATAACGAAGGTTATGCCAAACCCCACATAGGTTACGCTAAAACCACCACCGCAAAGCGTCCTACCTGTCGTTGACCAGTCGGCAGGAAAGTATCGCGGGACTTCACGAGACTTGGTGACCGAGATCACGTTTGAGGTAATTTGATCCCTGTGCGACTCCAGGAAATGGCCTGGGGCGAAATATCACTGTGGTGG
Source organism: Poromitra crassiceps (assembly GCF_964638095.1). NCBI lineage: Eukaryota > Metazoa > Chordata > Actinopteri > Beryciformes > Melamphaidae > Poromitra > Poromitra crassiceps. Next base: position 3,308,550 of record NC_139634.1, read on the forward strand.
ATGTTGAGGGATCAGATTATGACGATATTTGGGGAAAACGGGAATAAAAATAGCTATTTAGATGCAGGAAAGACAGGCTCACACTTGGCCCCAAATCAGCTCCATTTTACAACTGACTTGGACGCTATTGATCTCAAAACAACGCTAGGACGGCCAGAAACGCCGCGGACATCACTTGGTGAGTGGTCAAATCATAATTAATGCCAGGAGATGGGTCCAGGTTAAAAAAACCCGAAATTCTCCTTTAAATACCGGCCTAATTGATATCTTCCCACCTGGCGTAAATTTAGCGCTTTGCGCTTTTGAAAACCAGGCCTATTCAGTGCGCTGGTTGCGCGGAGCGCTCCTCTGCCCTTTCCTCTGTCCCTTCTCTCTGTGTCACTGCCTCTCTCTTACTCATCAGTCTGACAGGCACAATACGGACTGCTTGAAAAAAAGTTTGCCGGTTCTCTCTCTCTCTCAGAAAAAATAAGTTGTTCTACCGTACATAGTATAACAACATGACAGTTTTTTCTAACATGACAGTTTTGAGCCAGTGACATTCAGAGGCTATTGCATCATCCTACCTGTGCAGTGAAGGTAAGAGAAAACTAGATCATTCTGGGCAAACATTCACTGCGGCTTCCCTGCAACAGCCAGACATGTGAAATCTCCCAGCATGCATTGGGCTAATCCATTTCGATAATAAATGGCATCGAAATTAGCCTAAATAGATAGAAAGGTACATCAAAATAGATCTAAATAATGTGTACTGTTACCACAACGTGCTATTGTAGAACATTTCAATATTGGACAAAATAAAATCGCGAAATCCAAACACAACCCTATGTGAAACATATATGTCATCCTGGGCCTATATATATCCCTCGTCGATTTAACGTGATTTAGATAAGTGACAGCGTAACTTCTACTGTCATGTGCTATACTGTGATGTCTGCTCCAATAAATTACAATAAAAACTCATTTCTGCAATGACTTTACATAATGTAGGCTATATTTATGTGCATCATCCTACCTGTGCAGCAGGGGAGAGAAAACGATATCATTCTGGACAAACTTTCACCAATCTAATTAATCTCATCATGATAGGCTATATTTTTCTAGCTGATGCGTTTAGAACATTCTTTTCACTTTGATCTTGCTATAGTGTAGCATATTTACATGCTTGCAGTAATTAAACTGCAGTTAGATTGGTTTGAGAATAATATGGAATAATAGCCTATATATGGAGACAGACAGGGGGGATAAAAGGGGGGGGGGGATCAGAGCCCTCGGCTTTTCTGAAGCCGGACTGGATCGCTCCGTGGAATTGGAGCTGAAAAGTGAAGCATGTGATTCGTTTACTGCAGTTCCCCAATGAGCAGATAGTGCATAAGTTTACACTTAAAAGGCGTGGTTATAATGATTAAGGCCACCTGTTGCGCCGACACCAAGATATCAAGTGCGCTGGTCCACACCCACAATCTGGGCTGCGCCTGGCACTAAACGCAGTTTGCAACGCCGATGCAACGATAGAGCCCTATATGTGCAAAGATCTTTACAATAAAAAAAGCCCAATTATGCTCAATGTTAATAAATATTAATATTATTAATATTAATAATATGGATACTCTGCGTTTAATTTGTGTGTAATTCTGCACATTTTCTGAAAGCTTACAGATACGGATGAAATGGAACAGTACCACACACACATGCACACACACACACACACACACACACACACACACACACACACACACACACACACACACACACACACACACACACACACACACACACACACACACACACACACACACACACACACACACACACACACACACACACATATTTGACTCTCTACTGCCCACTAGTGGATGTATTGCTTAACGATAATGTGAAACACTCTTTAGTTAATCATTTTATGTCATTTTGCTTTGCTGTTATGTGTTTATGCAATTGACAACATAACTGATTTCTCTGTTGGTCTGTCATTATGTTATATTGTATTGAATAATTATATAATGACATGTCATTGATGAACCAGCCTGCTGATTGTGTTTGTTTACTCTGCCCCTTGTTCTCTTAGTCTATGAGCACCAGTGAAGTGCATGCATGGTTTAAAGAGGCTGAGATCCCAATGCTTTTTACTGTTGATCTGCACCAAATAAACACCTGATAAAAGATAATTCAGTTTTTCTTTACAACCTGGACCTTATTATTTTCAGCTTTGTTTATCTTATACTACTCACAAAGAACAGACATTTCTGAAAATTACTGTATAAGCTAGAACGCGCCAAGAAACGGCCTGGAACAGAGGTCATAGGGGCACCTGCAAAACATTTACATCCTGTAAATAGCTTATTTTCTGCCATGCACCGCCACCGGCTCATATCCCTATTATATCATAGAGACAATGAGAAAATGAAGACTACGTATTTACCTTGCTGCAGCCAGCGTGTCACATTACATTACATTACATTACGTCATTTGGCAGACGCTTTTATCCAAAGCGACTTACAATAACACATTTTTGTCAGCAATAGAGCAATCAACTATGGAGCACAGTCAATGACAGCTACAAATTCTGAAGGAACAGTGGTACAAGTTTAGTTTAGGTTAGTAGTTTTTTTTTTTTTTTTTTTTTTTTTAGAAAGAGAGAGAAAGAAGTTAGATCAAGAAGGGCCCAGATGGAGCCTGAAAAGGTGTGTCTTTAGTCTTTTCCGAAAGATCGGCAGTGATTCAGCTGTCCTGTGTCACCCTGTCTCTGTCTGCTGTCCGTCACATTGATAGAAGCTCCTCAGTTTGTAAGTTTGTAGTCCGGCTCAAATAAATACGGGCGGCAATCGAATTCAAATGCATCGTCCATATTCACGAAATCAGATAAATATTAACGGTGTTTACTCCACGCGAAACATGGCGGCTTGACCCACTGCAGCTGAACTCTGACCTGATGTGACATCACTCTCGTGGGACTTGGTTACACAGTCAGTCCCCGGATGTGGAACCTAGCAGACAGCAGGCTGAGAGAGGTCAATAGAGCGGCTGGTATTAATAGGCTGATACCAAAATTGGCTCTATATCATGGCGGGAGAAACCAAACAATTATATGTAATGGCTCATTTCCACCACATTTTACAGCCCTGCACAGCTCGTCACCCACCCCCGCCCACAACTGGTCGTCATAGCGACCGCATATCTGTCCTCCGCCTATAGCCGAAGTAGGCTATAACATAACGTTAAAATTAAATCCATCCACAGAACTTTTAAACTGTTTATGAAATACTGGTGCCTCTAAATGACCTACAGTGTACATGGGCAAATGTGACAATCGGCCAGGAGAATGGATATCACTTTGTTGTTAGTCAAACTCACATGCATGCGCTGCGCGAGGGGCGGGGGTTGCGCTACAGAGTGAAGCTTCTACCCCGGCGGCCTCTCACCAGGCAAGACCGCGGCTTCACCAAAGCGCCTGCGGCCTAGCGGAGCCGACGCTGCACTCAACTACAAGGGCTTCCTGAGCAGCGGCACTTTTTCTCTCTCAAAACAATTGAAACCACCGCCACGATTTTATTTCACCAGAGGCGAAGGCAGCAACACAAAAGACTGATGGAAATAACATAACAGAAGAGAGGGTAAGCCCACTAAACTGGTATGCAGCATTGCATTGACAGTCAGTAGATAGCACCCCCACATAGTCGGAATGAAATTATCCTTGTTTCATAAGCACATTTTGCGACTATTCGACTGTGAGATTGACAGTCGAATCAGCTTCCTTTGGACGAATCGTCGAATTGTTGACCATTTGGAGTCACCCCTAATCGTTACATCCCTAATGGTTGCATGTCTGGGGCAGAGTGGTTTTGCTGGCACTGTCTGTCAAGGCAGCAACTCACCTGCATGGGACGTCCCAGTGTGGCGATAGCTCCATCTGGATAGTGACTATAAGGAGATATACTGTGTTTTAGGTAATAGACTTAGCCTTACTACGCTATTACAGTTGATCCAGTCTAATCCAGTGCCATCCCGTCCCCGGCCTCTCCAGGTTATAGCCATATCCCTGCCATAGCCTATTCATAGAGATAATAAAGGAGCATGACGACGGGCTGTATATCCCTGGCCTGATAAGACGCCGCCCGGGAAATGAAATTCTGCTTTTGTTGAAACATTATGATTTATGGATTTGGAGCACAGCACTGGTGGCCTGGTGTGTGTGTGTGTGTGTGTGTGTGTGTGTGTGTGTGTGTGTGTGTGTAATGTGGAGCACTGAGCCTTTAGCTAATTTAATCCAGTGCTGTTTACACTATCTGCGTGTGATTGTAATGCCCCAGGTCCATTGAATCACAATAATAAATCCATTTTAGATTTTACACCACGGAATAAATCCAATAAGTGAAGAAATTCATTGGAAGGTCAGACGACTAATCTCTTTGCAGCAGCCCTGCCTAACACTAATGATATCAATAATCATAATAGCAGCAATAATAATAATAATAATACTAACAATACTACTACTAGTACTACTACTACTGCTACTATTACTACAACTACTATACTACTACTACTACACAATAATAATAATAATAATAATAATAATAATAATAATAATAATAATAATAATAATGTTGTTGTGGGATGCCACTACTAATTGGGGAAACTAAGATATTAAAGTATATTATATTGTGGTGCAAGAGCTATGTACTATACAACAACAACAACAGCAATGTAATAATAATCATAATAATAACAACAATAATACTAATAATGTAATACAAATAATGACAATAATAATGACAATAACAACAACAACAACAACAACAACAACAACAACAATAATCATCACAACAACTATTGTGATTATTTTGTGATTATTTAGAGAGGACAAGATGGAGAAGGGAAGAGAGTTGTCACCAGCTGATAGAGGGGTCACACACACACACACACACACACACACACACACACACACACACACACACACACACACAGAGCAATAGGAAAAACAACAATTACAACACATTTTCAGCTCTTCATATCCTATTAAGGTGATGTGTGTGTGTGTGTGTGTGTGTGTGTGTGTGTGTGTGTGTTGTATGTGTGTGTGTGTGTGTGTGTGTGTGTGTGTGTGTGTGTGTGTGTGTGTGTGTGTAGGAGTAGGGGCAGCACCACTCAATTGACCTATGGGTCAAACCACTTGACCTTTGACCACCCTGAGGCTCGCCCTCTCACACCGAGAGAGAGAGAGAGATGGAGACACACACACACACACACACACACACACACACACACACACACACACACACACACACACACACAGACATATCAACAGAGACAGACAGAGAGGGAGAGAGAGCTGGACGCACACACACACACACACACACACACACACACACACACACACACACACACACACACACACACACACAGAGGCAGTCACTCAGACACACAGT
>NC_139634.1:3318975-3323975 GCF_964638095.1 Poromitra crassiceps
CACTGCCTACTGAGCTGTCCAGTCTGTAACACTGCCTACTGAGAGCTGTCCAGTCTGTAGCACCGCCTACTGAGAGCTGTGCAGTCTGTAACACTGCCTACTGAGAGCTGTGCAGTCTGTAACACTGCCTACTGAGAGCTGTGCAGTCTGTAACACTGCCTACTGAGCTGTCCAGTCTGTAGCACTGCCTACTGAGCTGTCCAGTCTGTAGCACTGCCTACTGAGAGCTGTCCAGTCTGTAACACTGCCTACTGAGAGCTGTCCAGTCTGTAACACTGCCTACTGAGCTGTCCAGTCTGTAACACTGCCTACTGAGAGCTGTCCAGTCTGTAACACTGCCTACTGAGAGCTGTCCAGTCTGTAGCACTGCCTACTGAGCTGTCCAGTCTGTAACACTGCCTACTGAGAGCTGTCCAGTCTGTAGCACTGCCTACTGAGAGCTGTGCAGTCTGTAGCACTGCCTACTGAGCTGTCCAGTCTGTAACACTGCCTACTGAGAGCTGTCCAGTCTGTAGCACCGCCTACTGAGAGCTGTGCAGTCTGTAACACTGCCTACTGAGAGCTGTGCAGTCTGTAACACTGCCTACTGAGAGCTGTGCAGTCTGTAACACTGCCTACTGAGCTGTCCAGTCTGTAGCACTGCCTACTGAGCTGTCCAGTCTGTAGCACTGCCTACTGAGAGCTGTCCAGTCTGTAACACTGCCTACTGAGAGCTGTGCAGTCTGTAACACTGCCTACTGAGAGCTGTGCAGTCTGTAACACTGCCTACTGAGAGCTGTCCAGTCTGTAGCACTGCCTACTGAGAGCTGTGCAGTCTGTAACACTGCCTACTGAGCTGTCCAGTCTGTAACACTGCCTACTGAGAGCTGTCCAGTCTGTAACACTGCCTACTGAGCTGTCCAGTCTGTAGCACTGCCTACTGAGAGCTGTCCAGTCTGTAGCACTGCCTACTGAGCTGTCCAGTCTGTAACACTGCCTACTGAGCTGTCCAGTTTGTAACACTGCCTACTGACCTGTCCAGTCTGTGACACTGCCTACTGAGCTGTCCAGTTTGTAACACTGCCTAATGACTTGTCCAGTCTGTAGCACTGCCTACTGAGCTGTCCAGTCTGTAGCACTGCCTACTGACCCTTTCCAGTCTGTAACACTGCCTACTGAGCTGTCCAGTCTGTAGCACTGCCTACTGAGAGCTGTCCAGTCTGTAACACTGCCTACTGAGCTGTCCAGTCTGTAGCACTGCCTACTGAGCTGTCCAGTCTGTAACACTGCCTACTGACCTGTCCAGTCTGTGACACTGCCTACTGAGCTGTCAGTCTGTAGCACTGCCTAATGAGCTGCCCAGTCTGTGACACTGCCTACTGAGCTGTCCAGTCTGTAACAGTGCCTACTGACCTGTCCAGTCTGTAGCACTGCCTACTGAGAGCTGTGCAGTCTGTAACACTGCCTACTGAGAGCTGTCCAGTCTGTAACACTGCCTACTGAGCTGTCCAGTCTGTAGCACTGCCTACTGAGCTATCCAGTCTGTAGCACTGCCTACTGAGCTGTCCAGTCTGTAACACTGCCTACTGAGCTATCCAGTCTGTAGCACTGCCTACTGAGCTGTCCAGTCTGTAGCCTACTGAGCTGTCCAATCTGTAACACTGCCTACTGAGCTATCCAGTCTGTAGCACTGTCTACTGAGCTGTCCAGTCTGTAGCACTGCCTACTGAGCTGTCCAATCTGTAACACTGCCTACTGAGCTATCCAGTCTGTAGCACTGCCTACTGAGCTATCCAGTCTGTAGCACTGCCTACTGAGCTGTCCAGTCTGTAACACTGCCTACTGAGCTATCCAGTCTGTAGCACTGCCTACTGAGCTGTCCAGTCTGTAGCCTACTGAGCTGTCCAATCTGTAACACTGCCTACTGAGCTATCCAGTCTGTAGCACTGCCTACTGAGCTGTCCAGTCTGTAACACTGCCTACTGAGCTATCCAGTCTGTAGCACTGCCTACTGAGCTGTCCAGTCTGTAGCCTACTGAGCTGTCCAATCTGTAACACTGCCTACTGAGCTATCCAGTCTGTAGCACTGCCTACTGAGCTGTCCAGTCTGTAGCACTGCCTACTGAGCTGTCCAGTCTGTAGCACTGCCTACTGAGCTGTCCAATCTGTAACACTGCCTACTGAGCTATCCAGTCTGTAGCACTGCCTACTGAGCTATCCAGTCTGTAGCACTGCCTACTGAGCTGTCCAGTCTGTAGCACTGCCTACTGAGCTATCCAGTCTGTAGCACTGCCTACTGTGAGTTGTATTGTGCATGGTGGCATATTGAGAGCTGTCCAGTGCTGTTGCTCCGGTCCCTGTGTGTTAGTGAGGGGTAATTCCTTCTTTAAAGGGCATTTCAGCTGTGTTTCCTTCTGAAGGGGTCAGCGGCAGGTTTTCCTGGGTGTTCTAACCTGTGGCCCTGTAATCACAGGCCGTACAGGGCGGTACATGATCCAGGTCTAACCAAGCCTCCATCCATCAACACACCAGCCAGGCAGCCAACATTGCCGGTCGGCCATGTCTGACCGGCCATGTCTGACTGCTCAGGGCACCGAGGGAATAGATTGGTAGATTTCTCTCTCGCTCTCTCTCTCTCTTTCTCTCACACACACATACACACACACACACACACACACAGACTCACAGACACACACACACACACACACACACACACACACACACACACACACACACACACACACACATGCGTGCATACGCACATAATCACAGTGTTTTCTAGTTGACTGGTGTTACCCATGGTTCACACCAGGCGCTATGCAGAAGCAGCGCTGAAGCAGCGCTTAACAGAAGCTGAGTGCCACACTATACCGGTCACACCAGAAGCACTCTCTTTTCCTCAGCGCCTTGCTCAGAGCTCCCCTCCCCGCACTCACAAATTGCATTGACTTCATGCCTGGCAGCTTGGGTGCAGCTTGGTTGACTGGTTTCGCCTGTTAACAAGGACGCCAAAATGAGACTGCCATAGTGCTGCGTAGCTTCACCGTGGGATTGGCATATGGTGTGAACGAGGGCTTAGAGTCTGAGCCAGCACAGCAGAGGACAGAGAGAGTGAGAGAGAGAGAGAGATGGAGAGAGAAAGAGAGACAGACAGACAGACAGACAGACAGACAGACAGACAGACAGACAGACATACAGACAGACAGACAGACAGACAGACAGACAGGAGAGACAGAGAAGAGACAGGAACCCAGGGTCAAACAGGGATTTAGGTGAATGGTAGTCTTCGACTGCCTGGAAGCCTGCAGCCTGGAAGCAGGCTGCGGGTATAAGCTGGTGCTTGGTGCCGACCATTTCAGTCGGCAGCAGAGGAAAATCCGTTTCCGCTCCCTGCAGGCTCTCCCATTGGTTCCGACCGGCTCTGACTGACCGGCTGTGACCATTTATGGATTTCCTTTCCGCTCCCTGTGTGTCGAATCTGTCGATCTCAAATGCCTTGCCGCTGTGAAACAACAACAACCACGCTAGCTCGCTGCTACGCGCTGAAAATGGTAAGTTAAGATTTGGATTGTGCAATAAAGCAGGGCGGCTTGGTAGTCTGCTATTGTAATAGACCCTTCTCACGGGGGCCATTTTGTGTCGAGAAGCCAGGGTAAACACAGGTGCAACAAAACACTAATGAGGGTTTCCAAATCCCAATCATGGAAGTTGGAAACCCTCATTAGTGTTTTGCTTGCACCTGTGTTTACCCTGGCTTCTCGACACAAAATGGCCCCCGTGAGAAGGGTCTATAGCACAGTAGCCAGTAAGGGTGTTGTGTTTGGGGTGGGGGGGGGGGCTTTGTCTGTGTGTGTGTGTGTGTGTGTGTGTGTGTGTGTGTGTGTGTGTGTTGAGATATTCTGTCCTAACTGAAGTGCATACATTTCTGAGCTAAGTCCAGAAAGTTTCAGTTAATAAATATATGGCAACTCCTGCGTGTTGTTAGTTGTATGGAAGTTACCATTCTGAACAATCTGTAGTGACAACAGTTTATATGCTAATGTTTGCATATTTAATGATATATTGACTAAATTGCTTCTTCTTCTTCTTCTTCTTCTTCTTCTTCTTCTTCTTCTTCTTCTTCTTCTTATTTTAAGAAAAAGTGTAATACAAATACATATTTCTTTTAGTTCTTTTGGTTACTGTAAGAAGAACAATTCTGTCTAATCCCTTGGCAATTTGGACTATGGTCAGAAGGCTGAAAAGTCACATACTGTTACCAGCGTTACTGAGGACACGGCAGGTGGATGAAAACAACTTCACTCCACTGCTAAGAACAACTTCACTCCACTGCTAAGAACAACTTCACTCCACTGCTAAGAACAACTTCACTCCACTGCTAAGAACAACTTCACTCCACTGCTAAGAACAACTTCACTCCACTGCTAAGAACAACTTCACTCCACTGCTAAGAACAACTTCACTCCACTGCTAAGAACAACTTCACTCCACTGCTAAGAACAACTTCACTCCACTGCTAAGTGCAACACAGAAGGAAGAAAAGTAAGTGAAGCATTCGGTAATATTCGGTAATATCAAACACACACACACACACACACACACACACACACACACACACACACACACACACACACACACACACACACACACACACACAGAAGCCGGGGAAATGTAGTCTCTGCATTTATCCCATCCAGGCTTGTCCTTCCTCCAGGGGGCAGCCAAGAGCAGTGGGAAGCTTTCTCGTGTACAGCGCCAAGGGACCATCTTCAAACGTCGTTGTCACTGGTCAGGTGATGATCTTCGTCTTTAGTGGGGGTCCATACCGATGTTGTGTGGAGGAACCCCAGGGGTGCGGAGAACATGCAAACTCCACACAGAAAGGCCCTTTTGAGGCACTGAAGACATGGGAGGGGGGGGGGGTACACCCTCAGCGGCCACAGCATCCCAGGCGGGAATTGACAGGATCTTCTAGCTGTGAGGCGACAGCGCTACCACTGCGCCACCGTGCCCCATTCTGA
>NC_139634.1:3326475-3341475 GCF_964638095.1 Poromitra crassiceps
ACCACCCCGTGGGCACTTCCCCCCCGCACACACACTGCACTCTGTCAGGTCCCCCTAAGCGCACTCCCCAAGTTTGAAGTCGATCCGACAAACGGTTCTCGAGATACGCGAAGGACAGACATACAGACAGTCCTGGAATAAGTCTAAATTGCATGAAATGCAGCACCGCACTCCATCGGACTCCGAGCAGCGCACTCCTTAAGTTTGAAGTCAATCGGACAAATGTTTCTCGAGATAAACTGCTTTTTGTGTTGACAGTAGGTGGCACGGGGAATTGCAAGATTTGCAAGAAATTCAGCGCTACTTCGAGTTCCCATGAGCACACTCCCCAAGTTTGAAGTCAATCGGATGAATGATTCTCAAGATAAACCACTTTTTGTGTTGGCAGTAGGTGGCGCTGTGCCGAATTGCACAAAATTCGGCACTGCTCTATGTCAGGTTCCCAGCAGCACACTCTCCAAGTTTTTAGTCAATCAGATGAATGGCTATCAAGATAAACCGCTTTTTGTCTTGCCAGTAGGTGGCGCTATGCCAAATTACACGGAATTCAACTCCCTGCACTCCGTTGAGTCCCCCTAAGCGCACTGCCCGAGTTTTAAGTTTGAAGTCGATCAGATGAATGGATGAGATAAAGCGCTTTTTGTGTTGCCAGTAGGTGGCGCTATGCCAAATTGCACGGAATTCAGCTCCCTGCACTCCCTTCAGTGTACTAAGCGTACTCCCCAAAGTTGAAGTCGATCGGACTGACGGTTCTTGAGATAAACAGCATTTTTTATGTTGCCAGTAGGTGGCGTTATGCCAAATTGCACGAATACAGGGCACTGCACTCTACAATAGGGCACACTCCCAAAGTTTGAAGTCGATCCGACCAACGGTTCTCGATGGCATGCAGCAGATGATGCTCATCCATAAGCAGTGGTGGAAATGGCCAGGTTTTACTCTGGCAACCCTAGTTATACAGGATGGGGGTTCCCGAAAGTGGTGTTGCCCTAGAGCATAGATACTCAACTTGCTTTGCCCGAGGGCCACTTTTGCAAAATGACAGGAGGCCAGGGGCCAGTTAATAAACAAACATTAATATAATTTTTTCTGTAGCGGATTGTAGGTGTTTGGGGTGTCAGTTTGATTTTAGTCTCACAATGTTGTGCATACAGGATAGTTAGTTAGGTTAAGCTAGTTGAGTACATAATTGTAAGTGCCTGGGCGGTGAGCAGATGGCCATATTTGACCAGCTCAGGGGTGGGCAACTATTTTTCATGGGGGGCCACATGAGAAACCCAGATTGTTGCCGGGGCCGAACAAATATTGTCATGCCGTAACCAATGGATGGGCAACTTTGATGATGAGGGCCAGAAAAAAATTTCCTCGCTACCAGATTTTGCTGCCCATGTGTGACTTAGCTGGAGCTTAGTCAAACTTTATTTAACATTAGATTTCATTGTGAATTAGAAAATGGTCGGGGGGCCACTCTACACCCTATCGCGGGGCCGCATCTGGCCCATGGGCCGCAAGTTGAGTATCACTGCCCTAGAGGATATTATTTCTGAATGTAGCCACGTAAAAATCTCTTAGAAATCTCATTTAACTAAGATCACTGAGCGCTACTGATTATTTCCCCTTGATTGTATTCATGACAGACTTGAATATGAATGCTGCTTATTCAACTTACAAATGTTTTACCATTCTCTGCTGCTTTCATGCTGCCATCTCTTTAATGCAGACCTGGGCATTATGCGGAACCTCGTGGTGGTTCTGCCCGGCCCGGGAGGTCTAAGACAAACCACAATTTACTATGAAGCTAGAAAAAGCCAATGAGATGACCTAAATTGGCTGTTTGGGGTGCTTTTCAATATAATGAATTCTGGAGAATAAGTGCCCAGTATGTTTTCTATCATCATGGCAACATATTTTTTGCCCCCCCGGCAACAATCTGTGTTTCTCATGTGGCCCCCCAGGAAAAATAATTGCCCACCCCTGCTTTAATGTTTACTTTACCCAATCAACCCCCCACATTCACTGTCAAGGACTCTATGTTGACTTTCCTCACTTACTTAACGACCCTGCGTTGACTTTTCTCACCGACACCTCCTGTCAATGACCCTACGGGCAGATCAGTTGGAGCTTGAAGGAGTGCAGAACTGAAGACAAATGTTCAAATATGCACGAAAAGCGCCCTCCCCGAGTTTCAAGTCGATCCGACCAACGGTTCTCGAGATACGCGAAGGACGGAGAGAGAGAGACAGAGAGAAGCTGTTTTCACACATGCGCTTTTTACCGTTAAATGACCAGAAAGCGGTCTAATGCCTTGGAGTGTGAAAGTTGTTTTCCGATATAAGCGCGACCCCGTCATTGCGGACTTTTCACCAGTTTCGAGCCAGTCAGAAGAGCGGTATGCTGCGATAAGGGACACAAGTGTAAAACGGGTCCAGTCATTTGCCGGTCCTTCTCTCATGGGCGAGGTGTACACACATTGCTTAACGTTCACTTCCAGCGTGCATCATCTAATCATTCGCGCACATCAAAGCAAACTACTTCCACATTGCGCTTCGTGCATTTGCTTTCTCTACAATGCTGAGGAAGGCTCCACGCCGAAACGTACATTGTCATCTTGCTTGAAGGTAAATAAAACAACCAAAAGGAATTATTTTGAGTGCTGGTTTTTTGCCCCTCTCTTTCTCTACATACATACAAACGTTGGGCGGCTTGCAAGCCGCTGCCATTCTCGCTGTGTCTGTCCTGTGTCGGGCTGCTGCGAAGTGCGGAGGACTGAAGGACTGGCCTCTCTCGAGCAGAGAGGGGAGGGGGGAAATCGGCTGTGTTTATTACGCTGGCTTGACGCTGCCTGGATACTACTCTGCACTGCAGCCCATGAGCGAATGTGAAGGATACAACATACTCTTAAGTCAAACGAGTGTGATTTATTGTGTGACAAGCGAACTTATTTCACCATCGGAGTTTTGCCGACCCCCAAAATAAGCCCCCCCATGAAGTCAGTGAGGTAAGGGGGGCCAGTTGGTGAAGGGCTTTGTAAGTGATGACCAGGATTTAGATTTTGACATCTCATTTATATTATTTATATACTTGCTGACATTTTTAATCGTTAAAATTTGGCTGGCTGGTTACAAATTCAAACTCAAAACATTTATTTTTGGTTCCAGGGACTTTTACAAATCTTTTTTAATCCAAACTCGATACATGGACGTATTGAAAACTAAACATCCAAGAGGCTAAGGTTAGCATATTGCACTACATAGAAGAGGGTAGAATAACACAATGGAGCCCAGACAGCAGAACAGCCAGGACTGAATGTATGACTTCCACTTCCACTAGAGATCTAATAAGATCTGTTTCACCTCATTGACTCACACACACGCACGTGCGCGGGCACGCAGGGACACACACAGCGGGTGTGTGTGTGTGTGTGTGTGTGTGCGCGCGCCGTGAGTGGAGCTGGCTTTCTATTGTGGCCTGCAGCAGGTGGAGGTGGAGCAGATATGAGTGGATTAAGCTCATAATGTGGCCTATTGAAAACCATTGAGCACATTAGACTACAACTACTCTATCTCTCTCTCTCCCTCTCTCTCTCCCCTGGAGTCTCTTTTGTCTTGTGCCTTTCTTTCTTTCTTTCTTTCTTTCTTTCTTTCTTTCTTTCTTTCTTTCTTTCTTTCTTGTATATCTCTTGTATTGTCCTCGGGTCAATTTGACCCAAAAAGATAAGTTTTTCCATCAGAAACCTGGTTTCCTTCGATCAGATTGCCAAAAAATCACATGGGTGGTTCAATACTATGCCCTTTATAAAAATTTATTTGAACTAATTTCATTGATTTTTGGGTGTTTTATTCAAAATAGTTCCTCCTGTTTTCCTCCCGGGTCAAATTGACCCCGTCTGGTTTGACTGTTTATAAGGGCATCATGAAGTATAAATTGAAATGAAGCATCGTCTCTGTTCGTCAAACCAGAGAAGTGTCAGTTTCACACCACTACTTTCCTGGGGTCCATCCTCCAGTGGCGGACTGCATAATCGGGCACGTCGGGCAAATGCCCGGTGGCCTGGCCTGGCCTGGCCTGCCAAATTTTTTTTTTTTTTTTTTTTTTTTTTTTTGTGGCAGGCCAGGCCAGGCCACTCACTGAACAGCAGGCCAGGCGCCGCCTACTGGTTTACTAGTGGTTTTATTACTTTATTCAGGTTTAAAATGGGTGCATCTCATTGTAAAATTGGACTTGGCCCAAATTGGGCTTCAAACGGCCCAAATTGGGCTTCAAACGGCCCAAATCTGGCTTTAAACGACCCAAATAGGGCTTCAAACGGCCCAAATCTGGCTTAAAACGGCCCAAATTGGGCTTCAAACGCCCCAAATTGAGCTTCAAACGCCCCAAATTTTTCGCCGCCGCCCTTCGGACGCCGGCACGCGCGTCGGCCCGTATCGGCCTGGCCTGCTTGGTATCTAATGCCCGGCCTGAATTATGATCCCAGTCCGCCCCTGCCATCCTCACTCCCTCTAGCACCTCCATGGATGTGGAGAGGGTGAGTGCGGTGATGGAGTTGCCCTAACCCACCTCGGTAAGGCAGATTAAGCTATTTATGGGGTTCGCCAACTTCTACCGACATTTAATCTGCAAGTTCAGTACCATCACGGCCCCCCATCAACAATCTCACCGGGAGGCTGCACTCCTGGTTCTGGTGGATTTCTCATGTGAAGTGCGCCTTCGCCCCCCTCAAGCGCTGTTTCACCACCTGCATCCACCTGCATCCACCCAGACCCCATGTTGCTCTTTGTGGTGGAGGTGGAAGCGTCGGAGGTGGCCGTCAAGGCCGTGCTGTCCCAGCGCTCCCTGAAAGACAACAGACTCCACCCCTGCCCGTTCATCTCTCGCCGCCTCGACCCAGTGGAGGTGAACTATGATGTGAGCTGCTGGCTATGAAGGAGGCCCTGGAGCGGTGTCAGCATTGGCTAGAGAGGCCACAGCCTCCAGTGGTCGTGTGGATGGACCACAAGAACTTGGCCTACATTCGGGACGCCTCAACGCCTCAAAAGTGCCTCAACTCCAGGCAGCTCAGGTGGGCTTATCTTACCGCCCAGGCAGCAACCACGTCAAGGCGGATGCGCTGTCATATGCCAGTTTGACCCGGCGGGGAAGTGTTTGGAGCCGAAGCTCATAGTGGATCAATCCAGGATCGTAACTCCTGTGTTGTGGGGCATAGAAGCAGAGGTGAAGGAGACGCACCAACCCTGGTCCTGGGACAGGCCAGGCAAACCGTCCTGCCTCCTGCCCCTGAGTTCTGGAGTGGGGGCACTCTTCCGGCCTGGTGGGGCACCTGGGAGAGGGATGGACCGCTGACTTCATCAGCCGCCGGTTCTGGTGGCCAGCCTGGAGGAAACATCATCATGTCATCTGCATGCAACATAAGTCCTCCCGCCAGCCTCCAGCCCGTTTGCTTTGCTTTGTGGTTCCTTTTAAACTCTCTCTTTCCAGAGTTCCTTGTCGAGACTCGAACACGCTATCCTTTCTCCAGCCACAGACCCACTGCTCTGTCTGCCCTGTCTGCCTGCTCTGTCTGTACTCACCTGTCATTAACTTAGGCCCAATCCATTTCCTATTTTTACCCTTGCCAATCATTTTTTAGTCCCCCCCTTGCCCTTCAGACGGAGCCACAAGGGGTAGCGGTTGAAAACAATTTCCTACGAAATGGGACATCAAGATGTCAAATGAAAGCTGAGAATCCACAGATTCTACTGGCATTAGTCTGATCACTCGACAAACAAAACTCACTGAACTAGCAGCCAAAGAAAAACGCTTACACTTACTGCTGCGGCGGCAATAGCACCCCTGGAAGCTAACCACATATGTAGGCTACTACACATTTGACTAGATTACATTATACATTATGATACACAAACACATCATGGCCTCTATCTTCCGACAGGCGCTATCCCTAAATAGCGCTTTGCACACTGTTTGCGCATGCCTTAAGGCACGGACGATAGCATTCCGCCTTGCGCTGTCCGCCAGGTGTTCTGCCGAGTTTTGCTCCCCCGCCGAGCAGCAAAAAAAAACATCCCCACCTCACGGGAGCTACTTGTAATGATTTATACAGAAATGTAACTGTTTCAAAGTGATATAATTGTCTGGTAGACGTGACCTCCCTGATTTCTAAGTTAAAACAGCCCCAAAATATACAAGATGTTTATTATCACACGGATGTACAAGTACACACGGTGAAATGCTTGAGCTGAGTTATGAGTTATGTCATCATCATCATCATCGTCATCATCGTCATCAACAACATCGTCATCATCATTGTCATCAACATCGTCATCATTGTCATTCACATTATCATCGACATTATCATCATTGTTTCCTGTCGTGCTTAACTGGTACATTAACATCAGAACATTGTCATCGTTATTGTCATCTGTTCCTGTCCTTTTCGGGTCTGTGCTGTATATTGCGGATGCCCATAAATAATCTTTATATGTTATGTTAATTAGTAGTTACAAGTCTTTGTCTATATATTGTGGTTGCCCATAAATAAATCTGTACATGTTATCTTAGCAGCTGGTCATAATGGTGGGGTAGATCTGTTTATTGTTTAGGAGTCTGGTGGCTTGGGGGATGAAGCTATTTTGTGGTCTGCTTGTCCGGGTTTTGGGGCTTCTGTATCTCCTACCAGATGGTAGCAGGGAGAACATGTTGTTGAGTGGGTGGGTTGGGTCCTTGATTATTTTCCTGGTTCTCTTGAGGCAACGCTGAGTCTAGAGGTCTGCCAGTTCCGGCAGCTCGCAGCCTGTTACATGCTGGGCCGCGCGCCTCACTCTCCTCAGCGCTTTCATGTGTTTTATGGTGCAGTTTCCATACCAGGAGGTGAAGCAGCCGGTCAGTAGGCTTTCGATGGTGCCTCTGTAGAAGTCTTTGAGTATTGTGGGTCTCAGGCCGAACTTCTTTAGTCGTCTGAGACCGTGCAGCCGTTGTTGGGCCTTTTTGGCAACAGAGGTGGTGTGGCTGGACCATGTTAGGTCCTGGTGGATGTTGACACCCAGGTATTTAAAGCTGTCCACTCTTTCCACCTCTGTGCTGTTGCTGGTGACCGGGCGGTGGGACCCCCCCCCCTCCTGTAGTCTGTGATGATCTCCTTGGTCTTGGCCACATTCAGGGAGAGGTGGTTGTCCTGGCACCATTGTTCCAGGACAGGCAGTTCTTTCCTGTAGGCCGTCTCGTCGCCGTTGGAGATCAGCCCCACCACTGCTGTGTCGTCCGCAAACTTCACGATGGTGTTAGAGGTTTGGGTTGCGACGCAGTCGTGGGTGTAGAGGTCATACCAGTAGGGGCTGGAGACACATCCCTGTGGCGCTCCAATGCTTGATGGTCAGTGGGGAGGAGGTGCGGTCTTCTATTTTCATCACCTGTTGTCGGTCTGTGAGGAAGTCTGACACCCAGTCACATATGGCTGAGTTCAGGCCAATGTGCTTGAGTTTCTCGCCCAGCCTGGAGGGCACGATGGTGTTAGAGCCGTGCCAATTCTGCCAAAAATCATCTGCGCCCCAAAATGCCTGCGCAAACGGGATTTGGGCGGTCTTAACTACCAGAATTATTCACAGGCGTGGCCAGGCAAGGCTGGGCATTACGTCAGTCAACACCAATCAAATTCCCGTCTCGCAATGGTTTGTTTGCGCGAGGTTGCATCGCCGATGCATGCAATATGCTGTAATTCTCTCCATGCGTAATAGAGTGTACTCACTCATGCGAGGACAGAGGGAGCCTATTGACAGATCGTCTGTGGTGCCAATGACCTTTCGGGTTATGAAGGTAAATAGCCTATGTCCATTGTCCCACAAGTGTTCTCAATTCATTTCCCTCTTTGCGATGTGATAAAAGTTTCTCAGTGAGTTATAGTTCATTGCCTCACTGAATTATCTGCTAATACCCAATTTTATAATTATAATAATTTGATGTCTTGGCGTGGCAAGGCTGTGCGTAATGACATATCCAAAAGGAATTCCACTTTCCACTCCGCAAATACCTCTCTGCGCTGGGAGCGCAGCCGTAATCTCCGTGCAGAGCGCCCAGCGCAGAGAGGTATTTGCGCCTAAGAGGTCATTTTCAAAGCTCTTAGCGCAAAGTAATTGTGCGCTGCTGACGATAGGGTAACGCCATCTATCCCACATTTTAGCGCTGAAATGCCTGCTTTGGCATGGGGCAGCCAATGCCCAGTACAATTATCACAGGCATGCGCTTGTGTCCGCCCCCAATTTGCATTGCGCACAGCGTTAAACGAGCGCAAACGCAAAATTAGCGCTTTTGGGAAGATAGAGGCCCATGTCTTTAGACAAACACGGGGAGAACATGCAAACTCCACACACAGAAAGGACAGGGCTGGGGATTCTAACCCACAACCTTCTTGCTGTGAGGCCACAGTGCCAATCATTATATTGTAGAACCTTTCCATGCTGGAGGAACATATCACATTTGAGCCTTAAATGTGTCATTTGCATTTCAGAATTGCGTTTCAGAGATGTTGTCAAGAGGAAATGCTGTTAACAAACTGTCTTTGTCCTCCGATCTTGGCATCCCTCTCTCCCCCTCTCTCTCTCCCTCTCTCTCTCCATCTTTTTCAGTCCAGGATCATTTCTGAGTGATATTAGACGGCTCATTAAGCAGCTATAGAGCCAAGATGAAAGCAGAGGAGCGGAGGTAGGATGGATGAAAGTGGAGACAGTGTGAGACGCATCTGCTGAGAACATATAATATACACACACTCTTCAAAAGACAAGCTGAATTAGCACAGGATGCCCTGTCCAGTGATGGGCAAGTTACCCAGGAAATGTAATTACTTACTTATTACTTACTACTCATTAATACAATTACTTTACTTATTACTTGATATCAAAAGTAATTAGTTACTTGTTACTTTACTACTGCTTTTGCTACCCCCCTTCCATAACGTGACGTACAAGCTGTTTAGCAAGCTCCTTTTAGAACTGAATCCACTTTATTGGAACAATAGTTCACCTTACAGGAGGAGTCAACAATCAGCCAAACTGCATGCTTTTGACTTAGGCTACTTGCCTACCTAGGACAAAAAATTAATTGCAAGACTTAAAAACGCAGTCGTCTCGCATAGCCAGACCTATCTCCATACACACCAGACCTATCTCCATACAGCCAGACCTATCTCCATACAGCCAGACCTATCTCCAAACAGACCAGACCTATCTCCATACAGCCAGGCCTATGTCCATACACACCAGACCTATCTCCATACAGACCAGACCTATCATCATACAGCCAGACCTATCTCCATACAGCCAGACCTATCTCCATACAGCCAGACCTATCTTCATACAGCCAGACTTATCTCCATACAGCCAGACCTATCTCCATGCAGACCAGATCTATCTCCATACAGCCAGACCTATCTCCATACAGACCAGACCTATCATCATACAGCCAGACCTATCTCCATACAGCCAGACCGATCTCCCTACAGCCAGACCTATCTCCATACAGCCAGACCTATCTCCATACAGACCAGATCTATCTCCATACAGCCAGACCTATCTCCATACAGCCAGACCTATCTCCATACATCCAGACCTATCTCCTCCATACAGCCAGACCTATCTCCATACAGACCAGATCTATCGCCATACAGCCAGACCTATCTCCATACAGACCAGATCTATCTCCATACAGCCAGACCTATCTCCATACACACCAGACCTATCTCCATACAGCCAGACCTGGATCCATACAGCCAGACCTATCTCCATACAGACCAGACCTATCATCATACAGCCAGACCTATCTCCATACAGCCAGACCTACAGTATCTCCATACAGCCAGACCTATCTCCATACACACCAGACCTATCTCCATACAGCCAGACCTATCTCCATACAGACCAGACCTATCTCCATACAGACCAGACCTATCTCCATACAGACCAGACCTATCTCCATACAGATATCAAGGCTTGATATCATATTCCAACGTGAATTCAGCTGAGGGGTTCCCTCCAGAACGAGTCTGTTGCATTCAATATTTTTACACGTTGCTGTGCAGTAGTTAGTGCAGGCTAGTTAATTGTTGGAAGTAAGGTTTTTGAATTTTAAAAGGCTCACAGCATTAGATGTGTTTCTGACTTGGATTGATTCATCAAAACGTTCAAAAATCCTTACTACTGTACTGTCCATTAATAGTGACATCAGGTGACAAGCTGAAATGTCAATTATTCTAGCAAATCTACGTACATTTCAGACTTGAACGTAGTGTCCTGTCTTGTCTGAGGTGAATGCAAGTGAATTAGTGTTTCTCAATCCTGTCCAGACTGTCTTTGAATAAAAGTTGTACATTGTGTTATACTTGAAAATGTATTTGTGTTTACAATTACAAAAAATCTGTATGCTTTATCTGTTGGCATTAAACCGTGGTATTTCCTTGGGTGATATTCCCTAGTTGTCAACATACCTAGACCTGTTCAGATCTGCATTTTCTACAAATTGGGCTACATTTTCAATGGTAAATCACAGCCAGCTGTGAGATATCACAAGTACTATTATTAAAACACCAACCAAAATAAAATGCAAACAGAGGTTTCCTTCTCTGACTATTGGTGCTTTCAAAAAATATTTACACAATGAGATTTTTGATAAATAATCATCAATAATGTGGATAAAGACGTGTGTAAAGGCACAGTCGATGATGACATCTGATGCAGCTGCTGGGCGTGGGAAAAGGAGGGGAGACCGAAGACCAGTCCACCTGAAGCTGATCCCTAAGACCTTGCAGCACGCCACAGTGCCACACTCACACTGCTGTAGGAGTAAAATAAAATGTAATATGCTTCAGGGAATGACATAGGCCTATAAAAAAGTTACATAATTGGGGTGGCTATACCCAGAATCAGAATCAGAATCAGAATCAGAATCAGATCAACATTGATCAACATTAATGTTGTTTCAGCTAATATCTGGCCATATTTCTGCAATTCCCCACTATTTATATGGTTAGTAGCCTATGTTATAATAGCTATAATGTCAACAACAGATAAATCTTTGGTTAAACTTTTATTGTAGTTAATTTAGCCTACCTCAACGTAACGTGAATGTGGGACGACTCTTCACTGCCTCACGGTCCCGACTGGAGCAACGAGAACAGAGGTGGATGGCCTGGATGTAGCCCTGTAGCCTGTTTGCTAGCTTGTTAGCAGTCTGACCTAGCTTGAGGAGCTTCCACTGCGCGCTAAGGTGGGCGTGTTTGTCAGCATGTAAGATCACCCCCATTGGCTATGCTAATCGGTGCTCATTCCACGCCCAAGCTCCACCCCCCTAGCTCCACCCTCTCAACCCGCTCCGTCGCACTAAAACCAAGATGGCAACACCGTTTGAACTCCGCCAGGAAAACGAAATTGAATGGGATAGCTACGTCCATATATATACAGTTAACATAGTAAACAAGGCCAAAACAGATAAATAACCTTTTCAAATGAATCCGGATTAGTGTGACTAAGCCTTAATAGTATCGTCGTAATAAAAGTAAAATAGCAGCTGTATTCAGTAAGTATTCTTGTTATTATCATTGTGAATTGTTGTAGCGGTGGTAGCAAATACTAACTTTGATGACTTGTGGTTGAAAGGCAGGACACTGCCGGTTGCATCGCTGCAGGTCCATGCTGCCACAAGGTCACTGTGTGTGTTTTTAATTGTAGCGCACACACCCCCCCCCCCCACACACACATCCCACCACCCTACATCCCCCCAAAACCCCGCCCCCACCCCCCACCCCCCACCCCCGGCCCCAAATGATAAACGACTGCACCTTGTGAAAAGGGCCCTCTCCAATAAACAAGCTTATCTCTCCTCTCTCTCTTGGCGCTGCCTGTGAATAATGAGCTCTGGGTATCACTGTTAATCACTATAATTGTTAATGTTAAGAGGGGGGCCGCTTGCTAGTTGCCTGACCCCCCCCCCCCAACCGCCTTTATTGATTTCATTTTTTTTACATTATAACGCTGCGCGGCTTTCATCGGAACGGTCGCTCGCCCCTCGCCCAACCCGCTCCCCCCATGAGAGAAGCTAATTAGTTATTTAGCGGCCTGTGTGTGTGTGTGTGGGGATAGAGGAGCAGCACTAACGGCTGTTATCAGTAGCTTGATAAAGGGAATTGGTTGTCCCACAGTAGCTGTGAGAGGCTACGCCTGATAGCAGCTATAGTGCCTGTTATACCGAGGACTGACATGCGCACACACACGCGCACATGCAAACACACACACACACACACACAAACACACACACACAACACACACACACACACACACACACACACACACACACACACACACACACACACGTACATGCACACACACACACACACACACACACACACACGTACATGCACACAAACACACACACACACACACACACACACACACACAAACACACACACACACACACACACACACACACACACACAAACACACACATACATGCACACACACACACACACACACACACACACACACACACACACACACACACAGACAGACAAATAGCAATGTAAAATGCATTGTATAGACTTAGCTAATATTTAGGTAGTCTGATAATGTCGTAATCCGTTTTCATCCCCTAATTTAATACACATTAGGGGCACGGACCCCCATTTGCTGAGATTTGGTCTATTTTAATCAATTTGTACGGAATACTATGCCTATCTATAGAGCACGGGTCTGCACCTTTTTGTTATGAAGTGGTATCTTTTACATTTTCTTGTTAATCGGTGTCCGATATCAACGTTAAAGAGCATGGTGCAGGTTAAAAAAAATTCTGAATTGACATTTTGGGCTCATGATTACAGTGAAAACACTTCAAAAGTATAAATATGGAGGAAAAGGTGGCATTTTATAAATGGGCGTGTGACATAACAACAGGAGTGACATCACAAGAGGAGAATTTTCTGCTGGGGCTGACACAGGGATGCAAAGTCATTGAGAGTGAAAAAAGGTGACAGATACCAGGGCAGACATAAAACCACTCAGAAATCCTCATATTTTGGGGTGAAAAATGTGACTGTCACCTAAAGGTGACTATTTTGCATCCCTGTGACATCACAAAAGGTAGTTCCATGAAATGGACCAGTGCCCCCTGCTGGTTACAAAAACAGAAGTCATCCCAGCATCATCAACACGCCACTTGGCTCGCTCTGGACATTAAACTGTAGTTTTAAAACGTGCTGGAGCCACATAGCACTAGGGGGCTTGGGTGGTTAAAGCAGGACTAAACCCCAAAACACTTTTTTTCAGCTTTTAACCAATATGACTTTTGGTGGTGTGTGAAGATTTCTGGTCAAAATGTCCACATTTGAGACCAAACTGTTACCATTGTACCATTTGTATCATTTTCAGCCTCTATGGGTTCAAACCTGGTTTCTTTTTTGCCCTAAAAAATGCACAAAATGTGGTACAACCTGACGTCACGATGAACCAAAGACTATGCCGCTGCAGCCCTACGTCTGGTTGTCATCGTCCCAGCCACCTGTCATCACTCTAGGCCATCTACCTGACACCCTGACACCCCGGCCTCATCATCACCACCGACCCCTATCCTCATCATCCTGGTCACCTGTCGTCACTCCGGCCCACCTACCCACTACTCCTTCGCCTGCCTGACGTTCTCCCCCCCCCCCCCCCCCTTCCCCTGGCCTCATCATCACCACCGACCCCTATCCTCCCCTCCTCTCCTCTTAATCGTTGTCACCAATGCGGACTCATGGATCCGTCAGATCACCCACGTGGAACTCCCAATCTTTTTACCCCTTTTTCAGCTAGCTAATTTGCTAGTATTCTCTGAACCTACGAACACTTAAAGACTATATTTTCTATTTATTTTTGTACTCTACGTTTTACATTTTCAACTCTCTTCCCTGATCTTAGGATCATTGAAAGACTACATTTTCGTATTCCTTTTGTTGGACTCCTATTTACATTTTCAATTTTCTGTTCTTTTGTAAATTTTATTTCCATAATCTGAAACTCTGTAAATGGTTTAGCCCGGCATCTCTTGGCCTGTCCCGGAGGGGGGTCCCCAGATGGGGTCCATAGCTGGACCCCTACAGTACATCGGCCTCACAAGGTTCCTCCTCAGCCAACAAGTCACTGAGGCAATCCATGTGGTGGAAAGGTTTTCTTGTGTGCACTGGGGGTGAGGGGGGGTGCCGCTGTGTCCCGGCCTGGCCTTCTCTCCGACGCCTTATGTGTGTGGGGGCGGGGGCCGGGGTGGGGGGCATCGGTGCTCTCCATCACTGGTCGAGGGCTACCGGTAGGTTAGAATAGCTTAGGTTAGGCAATAGATTAGCTACAGCCTAACTATATAGGCCAGTGGTTCTCAAATGGGGGTCCGGGGAACCCCAGGAGTCCGTGGCACTGCCAGGGGGTCCGCGAAAAGTTTTCAGGAAAATAAAAATATTATTATTATTTTTTTTTTGCAAAAGCTTCATAGTTCAACAAAAATATTTTATGCTTTAAATCTAAAATGGTTCATGGATTACATTCTAATCTATCAAACCTATCAATTTAAAAGTCAAGCACGTTACCGTGGAAACAATTAAGCTTAGCCCAAAATCACAAATCAGATTGAGGGGGTCCCCGATATATTTTCTATCTTGTAAGGGATCCTTGGCTGAAAAACATTTGAGAACCTCTGCTATAGGCTGTAGACCTGTTATAGTGTTCAGGCTAAAATCAGACTAGAGCAGAATAGGACAGGCCAGACTAGGCTGTAGATTAGCTAGATTCCCTGTGTCCTAGTTAGGTCTGGTTAATGTTTAGAGTAGTCAGATTGTCTGATCTTCTCCCCCCCCTCTCTTTCTCTTTCCCCCTTTCCCTGCTCCTTCCCCCCCCCCTCCTGTTCTCTGCTGCCCCACATTTCCCATTCCCTCCCCACCTCCTCCCTTTCCATGCTCTCTCCTATACCCCAAATCCCCCTGCTCTCCCCCTCCCTTCTCCT
>NC_139634.1:3346475-3376475 GCF_964638095.1 Poromitra crassiceps
CCTCAGTGACTGAAAGGAGGGCTGTCTCAGTAGAGTGAGAAGCCTTGAAACCGGATTGTAGAGGATCCAGTAGGTCATTCTGGGAGAGATAGAGAGAAAGTTGTTCGGAAGCTGCCCGTTCCAGGGTTTTGGAAATGAATGAGAGAAGAGAGACAGGATGGTAGTTCTGGATGGCAATAGGGTCAAGGGAGGGTTTCTTAAGCAGTGGCTTAACTCTAGCAGTCTTTAGAGGAGCTGGCACAAGACCAGAGGATAGAGAGGAGTTGATAAGGGTAGTGAGGAAGGGAGATATATCAGTAGAGATGGATTGGAGAAGAGAGAAAGGGATAGGATCACGGGGGCAGGAGGTGGCACGGTTAGATCTGACAAGCTTAAGGACCTCTTTGGGGGAGAGGGGAGAGAAGGAGGTACGCCCTGTAGCAGGGGTCGGAGAGTTAGAATCAGGAGTACTGCAGTCATTGGAAGAGCTGATGTCATCTACCGTCTTAGCAAAGAAGGTTACAATATCATCAGCTGAGAGGGAGGATGGTGGGGGAGGTGAGGGAGGGTTGAGGGGAGAGGAGAAGATGGAAAATAGTTTGCTGGGGTTGGAGGCAGAGGACTGGATTTCAGAAATGAAGAAGGAGGTCTTTGCTGTTGAGACAGCAGAGGTAAAGTTAGAGAGGATAAGGTGGTAAGCAGAGAGATCCCTGGGGTTCTGTGTTTTTCTCCATTTACTCTCAGCTGCCCGAAGCTCTGTTCGATGAGTTTGCAGAGATTCAGACAACCAAGGAGCAGGGGGAGAGGATCGAGGAGGTTTCGAGGTGAGAGGGCAGAGAGAGTCAAGAGCAGAGGAGAGAGAGAGGATAAAAGAGTAGTGGAAGCCTCCTGAGTGGATAGGAGAGAGAACTGCTCAGCTGAAGGGAGCAGGGACAGGACAGCCGAGGAGAGGGCTGTGGGTGAGATAGTTTTTAGGTTGCGTCGGGTGGTGATAGTATGAGTGGGTGGTGGGAGGGGGTTGGGGAGGAGATGGGAAGGGAGAAGGTTATAAAGTGATGATCAGATACAGGGAGAGGAGTGACAGTGAGGTTGGAGGTGCAGCAGGATCAGGTGAAGACCAGGTCAAGTAGGTTCCCTGCCTTATGAGTGGGTGGAGATAGAGAGAGGGAGAGATCGAAGGATGAGAAGAAGTTAAGGAAGAGGGGAGATTGCAGGGTTACTGCCTGGATGTTGAAGTCACCCAGAAGAATGAGTGGATGCCATCCTCAGGAAAGACGGAGAGGAGGGTATCCATCTCATCAAGGAAGTTACCAAGCGGACCAGGCGGGCGGTAGATCACCACAATGTTGAGCTTGACAGGTAGGGAAACAGCAACTGCATGGGACTCAAAAGAGGATATAGAGAGATGAGAGAAGAATGACCGTGGTAGGTCCATTTTGGTGAAATGAGGAGTCCGGTGCCTCCCCCACACCCAGCGGCTCTGGGGGTTTGGGAGAAAGAGTAAGCCACAGAGAGTGCAGCTGTAGTAGCACTATTTTCAGGTATGATCCAGGTCTCTGTGAGGGCTAGAAAGTGGAGGGATTGAGATAGAGCATGAGCTGAGATGGTCTCAGTTTTCTTAACAGCTGACTGGCAGTTCCAGAGTCCTGCAGTAATAGTAAAAGGACTACTTGTGCGCTTCGGGTAGGATAAATTACCAGGGTTACTACATCTGAAGCTGCTGTGTCTACGGCGTCTATGGGCTGATGTTACAATGGGGATGGGGAAAAGACACATAGGTAGATGAGTAGGTAGTTCGTTTTTGTTTTTTTTGTTTTGTTTTGTTTTGTTTTTTGTTTTTTGTGTGTGTATGTTTATTTTCTTTATTTTTATTTTTACCTCCCTATTGTCTTGACATGTTGTTCTGTCCTCTGGTCTATTTGGCATTGCTGGTGATACTGAGGATTACACACTCAATAACTGCTATGTTGTCCACAACCCTTACTCTGGTAAACTTTTGGGGCGAAACTTTGGAAGGGTAGTCCCTGGGACATGTTGGGAAAGATAGAAAGAATGCCGTCGTTGCAGAAAGGGAAGTTCAAGGTTTGTATGGGTTGGAGGGGGAGGGTTAGAGGGGAAGGGGATAGGTGGAAGGGGTGGATGTCTTATGCACATCCAACAGGCAGGGGGGGTGGGTCGGTGGTTTTTTTTTGTTGTTATTTTTTTTTTTCGTTTGAAAGTTTTACTTTGAAAATGCTGCTTGTTTTGTGTTTCATTGCTCTCAAGTATTTCACTTCTCTTATATGTTTCCTGCATCGTGAGTCTGGCCTGTGTTATCCGAGGTTTCCATGGACCATTCCATGGCAAGCGTGACAGAGGCTCCGGCTGGTGGTGGGCAGGCAGTGAGGATCATTTCACTGAACACTGGTATGGTAAATGGTGCGGTAAAACGCACAAAAATCTTGACACATATTAAGGACCAGAACGCTGACATAGCACTCATTCAGGAAACGCATTTATGTAACTCGGAACAGTGGAAACTTCATAGGCCCTGGATAGGACAGATTTTCCATTCAAGTTTTAATTTCAAGACAAGGGGCACTGCGATATTAATTAGGAAAAATGTAGATTTTGTTTCTAAAGATGTAGTTACTGATCCGAATGGTCGCTATGTCATCGTTTCTGGTACACTCTACCAGAAACCAGTGTGTCTGTTTACGCCCCGAACTGGGACGACCAAAACTTCATGAAACTGCTGGCTTCCATTCCATATCTGAATTCCCACTTACTCTTACTAGGAGGCGACATGAACTGTGTGACCAGTGGCGGACTGCATAATCGGGCACGTCGGGCAAATGCCCGGTGGCCTGGCCTGGCCTGGCCTGCCAAAAAAAAAAAAAATTTTTTTTTTTTTTTTTGCAAGCCAGGCCAGGCCACTCACTGAACAGCAGGCCAGGCGCCGCCTACTGGTTTACTAGTGGTTTTATTACTTTATTCAGGTTTAAAGTGGGTGCATCTCATTGTAAAATTGGACTTGGCCCAAATTGGGCTTCAAACGGCCCAAATTGGGCTTCAAACGGCCCAAATCGGGCTTCAAACAGCCCAAATCTGGCTTTAAACGACCCAAATCTGGCTTCAAACGGCCCAAATTGGGCTTCAAACGGCCCAAATCGGGCTTCAAACAGCCCAAATCTGGCTTTAAACGACCCAAATCTGGCTTCAAACGGCCCAAATTGGGCTTCAAACGGCCCAAATTGAGCTTCAAACGCCCCAAATTTTCCGCCGGCGCCCTTCGGACGCCGGCACGCGCGTCCGCCCGTATCGGCCTGGCCTGCTTGGTATCTAATGCCCGGCCTGAATTATGATCCCAGTCCGCCCCTGTGTGTGACTGATACTCTCTTGGATAGGTCTAGTACGAAACCAGTGGCAGTTACTAGAATGGCCCAGACTCTCTCTGCTTTTATGGATCAGTACGGCTACATTGACCCGTGGAGATTTCTACATCCATCTACAAGACAATATTCTTTCTTCTCCCATGCACATCGTTCATTTACACGTATAGATTACTTTATTATTGATAAATCACTTATTTCATCTATTCTATCCACTCATTACTCCCCAATAACTGTCTCTGATCATTCTACTGTGATCTTGGATCTCCACTTTAAATTGAAGCATAAGGCATTCAGAACCTGGCGCTTAGACCCTCTCTTCCTTACCAATGCAAACAATTGCAAATATGTTTCTGAATCTATTGACTGTTTTTGTGAGACCAACCAAAATGAAGAGACTTCTGCATCTCTATTATGGGAAACCCTTAAGGCTTTCATTAGAGGGAAAATTATCTCACGTACACTACATACTAATAAACTTCGTAGAGCACATCAAAAGGAGCTAGAAACGGCTATCGCTAACCTTGATATCTTGCTTTTAAACAATCAATCTTCTGGCGTATACAAGGATAGGCTGATACTGAAAACTGAGCTCGACCTCTTGTTAACTAGGGAGGCAGAACGCCTCCTCTTCCAGTCACGGGGTTCTACATACGAATACGGGGACAAGGCGGGCCGTCTCTTGGCTTATCAACTAAAGGCCAAACAAGCTTCAAATCAAATTACTCAAATACTTGATGAATCAGGCTCTGTTGTCTCTGACCCCATTATGATTAATAACACCTTTAAAACCTACTACTCTCAATTATACACGTCTGAACCTCCAAACGATGACACTCTTTTGACTTCTTTTTTTAATAAGTTATCCTTTCCTAAGATCTCGAGTAGCGATCAACACATTCTCGATGCCCCGGTCAAACTGTGTTAAATTAAAGAAGCGATACAATCTATGCAGTAGGGATGGGTACCGAGACCCGGTACAAAACTGGCCCCGGGGCCGGATTTCGGGATACCGGAGGATCAATAAGCTTTCACGTTAACGGTTCTCTTATCGGTACTGTCTGGAGTGGAGAAATTAAGAAAATAGATTTACTATAGGCTATATAATTGCTAAATAAACGTTACGTTATCTTGCACATTTTATCTCACCAACTCCGTAAAACAGGCTTATGATGTGTTTTTTGCTATTTCCGAACAAGAAAAGGGATAATCTTTTCCGTGTTGCTCTCCGAGACACAGCTGCTGCACTGCCAGCCAAGACGAGAGGAGTAGGACTGAGAGGAGAGGGGAGGGGCTGGGGGCGTGCCTGAGAGCACCCACCACACACATACACAGCACAGGGAACAGGGAACAGGGAACCGGCGGAGGAGCAGGCAGAGCACTGAGCAGAGCACACGTTAAGAATGGCTGAAAGAACGAAGCGATCAGATTCTAAAGTGTGGTTGTACTTCACTCGAGTCGATGGTGACAATTCACGTTGTCACAAGTGCAATAAAACCTTCGCTAGTAAAAGGTGGAAACACGAGCAATTTGTCTAAACACTTACCAAAGTGCATCACATTCAAACGGAGAAATGCACAGTTTTTGACAAGCTAGCTCGCCCTCCATCATCTCCTGTCAATGATGCCACGGTTGCGTTACCCAGTCTACCTCATCAGGTAACTATAATGTGAACGTGGCGAGTAGTAAACATTTCTCCGCTGTTTGGGTGTGTTAATCATCAGGTGACGGTCATCATCTCAGTTGTCGTTCAGAAATGTTACTTTCAGAGCAGGGGGGATTTTTATTTAGTGATTTGGGGGGAAGTACAGCAGGCAGATACTGTCTTGCTTTATTTTTATTATGCTTTCAGTTTCCCTAGCTGAATGTTGCTATTGGCACAGTGTGGTAGAAGGATATTTTAGGATATTTAAATTAATAATAAAAACGCACCCATTAAGATTTTGCTACTTTTTTTTGTTAAAGCTAGTGCTAGTGGGAGAATGAATGAGGAAAGGATAAATGAGTGCCACCTAACTGTGACCAGGTTAATTTGTCTCTTTTTTCCCCCCTTTCTCCTCTTAAAAATAACAAAAAGAACCGACAACAACCAGTCCCATTTGTTTCGGGATTTTTTTCTCGGAAAAATAACAAAAAGTACCGATAAGAGTACCGTTAAAGTACCGGATCGATAAGCAGTATCGATAAGAGTACTAGTATCGTTAATTCCTTAACGATACCCATCCCTACTATGCAGAGTGGTAAATCTCCAGGTCCAGACGGTTTCCCGGTTGAATAAAAAAAAAAAAATTCAACTCAATTAGCTCCATTACTTTTAGATATGTTTAATGATTCGTTTCGGCAGGGTTCTCTACCGCCTACCCTCTCTCAAGCCTCTATCTCTTTGATCTTTAAGAAAGGTAAAGACCCACTGAGCTGCGCGTCATATCGCCCCATTTCACTGCTACCGGTAGATGTCAAGAAAAAAAAAATTTTGAAGTCAAAATTGGAGTCAGTTATGTCATCAATTATATCAGAAGACCAGACTGGATTTATAAAAGGGAGGCACTCTTTTACAAACATTCGGAGGCTTCTCAGTATCATCCACACTTCGTCATCTCTTACTGAGCCAGAAATGGCCGTGTCTCTGGATGCTGAAAAAGCCTTCGATAGAGTGGAGTGGGCTTATTTATTTTCCTCTTTACGGCATTTTGGTTTTGGAACTAACTTAATTTCTTTGATAAAACTACTTTACTCTTCCCCTCAGGCGGCAGTCTGCACCAATACTGAACGTTCAGAATTTTTCTCGCTTGCCCGGGGGACACGCCAGGGGTGTCCGCTTTCACCGCTACTGTTCGCCATCGCCATTGAACCCCTATCGATTGCTTTGAAGACTGAAGAGGGTTTGAAAGGGATCCAGAGGTGGGGCACGGAGCACAGGGTCTCGTTGTATGCTGACGACCTCCTTTTATATGTATGTGATCCCTTAGCCAGTATCCCACGTATCATGTCAGTCTTGAAATCCTTCGGTGCGATTTCGGGATACAAACTAAACATTCAAAAAAGTGAGTGCCTCCCTATTAACAAACCGGCCGACATAATTCCATCTACGTCAATACCTTTTAGATTATGCAACTCTGGCTTTAAATATCTCGGCATTCAAATCACTCGATCCATCCGTACATTACAGGATAAGAATCTGACTAACCTTACAGCCTCAGTTAAAGCAGACCTCCAAAGGTGGGATCGCCTGCCTCTTTCTCTGGCGGGTCGAGTCCAAACAGTTCAAATGAACATACTCCCTAGATATTTATATATTTTTCAATGTTTGCCCATTTTTCTTTCTAAATCTTTTTTCATTACCATCGATGGTATTCTCTCTTCTTTCATTTGGGCGGGCAAGCACGCAAGAGCTGGCAAGTTGTTACTACAGGGGAACAGGTCCCATGGCGGACTGGGCTTACCAAACCTCATGGGCTACTACTGGGCGGCCAACGTGTATAAGATCATGCTCTGGTTCACCTCCCCCCAAAGTAGTTGGTGTCAGATTGAGGCCATGTCATGCCTTTCTACATCACTTCAGGCTCTTGCGTGTAGCACCCTACCCGTATCTTTCTCACAGTTCACTTCTAATCCCATCGTGATAAGCTCTCTTAAGATCTGGGCACAGGTCAGACGTCATTTTGGTTGGTCTTCTTTACCTCAGGCGACTCCGGTTTGCAACAACCACCTATTTCTGCCTGCTAAAGGCCGTTTCTCACTGGTGCGGTGCGGAATGCGTTGCGAAATGCGATGCGATATTTCGTGCGGATTTTCCGCATTGCAAACTATACACACAGGTGCGGGTGCGAATTATTCGCATTCCCACGTTCATTTTCCGTCGGCGGAAAAACAGTGAGCAGAGACCACAATGCAGTCAAGCAGTAGTAGTAGCAGTGATGACGACCTGCTCCTCATATTGCTGAGAAAACAAACGAGAAAGAGGAAAAGAAGGTTCTGGGTTCACCCAATTTTAGAGAGGCGCACAGAACATGGCGAGTTTCATCAGCTGGTCGAGGAGCGCCTGTATCACAGTCGCTTCAGGCAGTATTTCAGAATGGGAGTTGAGCAATTTGAGGCTCTGTTGGGGATGATAGCCCCTCACATAATGAGGAAACACACAAACTAGTAAACTACCGCAAACCTATCGACCCTGAACAACGACTGGCAGTGTGTTTGAGGTGAGCATTTTCATGTAATTTATTTTGTTTACCGTCTTTTGCTTTAAAAAAAATCACGATATACGAGGGATCAGTGTTTGTAAACAAACGGCGAAACTGGGGGGGACGTTCACGCTAGGAAGGCAGATAGCCTGTAACGTTACAGTAGGCTATGAACACAAATTGAATCATCACCATGCCAAACAGCAGCGCAGCTCCATACTACAATGTGACGTCAGTTGTAAATAAAGGATTTCATTGGTCAAACGTATCTTGCCGCATCCGAAAATCCGCGGAAGTCAAAGTCCGTGCGGAAAAATAAACCCCCGCACGAATGTTCCGCCTTGGTGTGCAAGGTTCAATTGCAACTCATTAAAACATTTTGTTGCAAATCTCCGTGCCGAATATTCGCGCGAAAATCCGCACCAGTGAGAAACGGCCTTAAGTCAGACCCTTACTATTCACTTTTAGAGGGAAGAGGTCTCCGCCGCCTGGGAGACTTGTATATAGACGGTGTGTTTGCCAGCTTCGATCAACTTCATACTGTTTTTAACCTACCTCGTTCTGATTTTCTTCGGTACTTTCAGCTACGAAACTTCGGTAGAACCCACTCCCTTCTGTTTCCTCAAATCCCGTCTCCCAGTGGAATAGATCTACTGCTTAAGGCAGACGCCTTATCCAGGGGCCATGTCTCCTATTTCTATGATCTCCTCTCTCCAGTGAATGTGGTGGCCATCAATAAAAGCAGAGAGAGCTGGGAAAGTGAACTGCAGACGTCCTTCTCAGACAACTTCTGGGAGGAAGCCTTGCGAGGCGTCAACTCTTCTTCTAGTTCTGCCAGACTTAGCCTGATACAGTTTAAAGTAGTACACAGACTTCACTATAGTAAGGCCAAACTGGCTAAATTCTACCCAGATAAAGTGGTTGATGAATGTGATAGATGCTCACAAGCACCTTGTAACTTGACTCATATGTTTTGGACTTGTCCCAAACTATCTGGTTTCTGGCACTCCTTTTTTGATATGTGTTCGGACATTTTGATGGTGAGAATCTGTCCATCCCCTCATATTGCAATCTTTGGTAGACCACCGGATGAGCTCGATATGTCGGTCACCCAATCCAATGTTATCGCTTTTGCCTCGTTAATTGCTCGTAGGAGGATTCTTTTTCTTTGGAAAACCTCTCAGCCACCTTCATTTAAAGCTTGGCTTGAAGACACTTTATTTTTGCTTAAATTGGAAAAAATTTAATTCACCCTGCGGGGCTCCTCTGACAAATTTTATTCACATTGGAGACCGCTGATCGAATACGTAGATGGCCTTCCCCCAGACGACGTGGCTTCATAGAACAAGGGCCTGGGCCCTCCCAGGGATGGACGAATACCTTGCTGCCTGCCCACCACACTCACAGCCGCGCAGTGTTCTTCTGGCCTCATGAGACCGAAATAGGTCAACTTGACCCAGATGCTTGCAAGTATAAACTTTGACAACTTGAGTTATTACTGTTTTCACTGTTATACTACCTCTTACTGTATGTATGTGTGTATATGCGTATACATATGAATATGTGTATGTATGTATATTATTATTATTATTCTTATTTTATTTTATTTTATTATCTAATTTAATTTATTTTTTCTGTTGGAATGGGATTGGGTTGTGGGGTGGCAAAGGAGGGTAGATGTGTTGGCTGCGATGTTTCAATGTGAAAAAAAGAAAGAAAATTACACTGGTTACTATACTGTAATGCCAATGCTCCCTGCTCAAAAATAAATATTATAAAAAAAAAAGTAAAAGAGAAGTAACACAAAACTTAGAGTCTTCGTGTTCAGAGGCTGTCGCTAGAGCTGTCGCTCTAGAGTGACTGTGCCAAGAAGTACTTAGCTAGGAGGGGGCAAGGCCACACCCTTGCCAATCAGCTTACAACTTCACAGCTGAACAATGAGTCCAGGCCTTTACAGAAATGAAACCAGCTTTAAGCACTCAGTATCAATCACTGACTAATTACTCAGTATAGGAGAAAAATGGCAGCAATATTTAGTCTACTCACCAACACACAGCAACTAAAATCCACCAGAAAGCAAACTGACAAAAGTTATGCACACAGTGAGATCCTTCTGAAGACAAAAATTGTGAGACTGTGTTGGTATCTGACTTACCGGTAGTTACATTGTAAACTCAGCAACTGCGTCGGCTCTGTGCAGGGAGCCAGGAGGGACTATTTCATTACGCGGAAGAGTATGATTTATGAATAACAGCCATTTAAATTGGAGTTGTTTATTCCGTTCATATTGCCATACTTGGTAACCGTTTTATAAAAGCAACAGATCACGACAGGCCTTGATATATGCTCATTACCACACCTAAGGGTGTCGTGATCTATTGCTTAAGTATATAAGTATATCTACGGTATGTAGCCTACACTATATTATGGAAAACCTGTGGGCCTGGGATTGCCTGGTCACTTGACAGGGTGTGTAGCCTCTATAATGCTTATGGATGAGTATATTATATGATAATATGTATATGTATAGATATGTATAGCACCGTAATGTATGGTGTATAGTCATGCAAATCAGTGTTTATTAATATGAATTGTATACTGGAAAGTTTATGGCTAGGGGTAGGATTAAATAAGTGCATAGTCCTTCCTACTCATTTTCGAACACGTAATATTCAATTTGTTTATGAGAGTTTGCTTATTGTGTTTACTGTGTTATTCTTGTTTTGTTATGTCTATTTTTTGCTTTCATTTTGTTTTGTTTTAGTTTAATCTTTTACTCTCTTTTTTACATGTTGGAATGAAGATTGTCCAATCAAAACCATACTGGATTGTCACTTTGTCTTGTACCACCGACCTCAAAGACCCAGTTAGGCCAGGCTGTTCTGCTCCGGTCAGTCCAGCCTGGACCAGCTCAGCCCAGCCTGGCGTAGCTCAGCTCAGCCTGGCTTAGCTCAGTCCAGCCCTGCATATAGCTCAGCCCAGCCCTGCCTATAGCTCAGCCCAGCCCTGCATATAGCTCAGCCCAGCCCTGCCTATAGCCCAGCCCAGCCCTGCATATAGCTCAGTCCAGCCCTGCCTATAGTTCAGTACAGCCTGGCCTATAGCTCAGTCCAGCCTGGCCTAGCTCAGTCCAGCCCTGCCTATAGATCAGCCCAGCCTGGCCTATAGCTCAGTCCAGCCTGGCCTAGCTCAGACCAGCCTAGCCTAGCTCAGTCGAGCCCTGCCTATAGCTCAGCCCAGCCTGGCCTATAGCTCACCCCAGCCTGGCCTATAGCTCAGCCCAGCTGTGCCTATAGCTCAGTCCAGCCTGGCCTATAGCTCAGTCCAGCCTGCCCTAGCTCAGTCCAGCCTGGCTTAGCTCAGTCCAGCCCTGCCTATAGCTCAGTCCAGCCCTGCCTATAGCTCAGCCCAACCTGGCCTATATCTCAGTCCAGCCTGTCCTATATCTCAGTCCAACCCTGCCTGTAGCTCAATCCAGCCCTGCATATAGCTCAGCCCAGCCCTGCATATAGCTCAGTCCAGCCCTGCCTATAGTTCAGTACAGCCTGGCCTATAGCTCAGTCCAGCCTGGCCTAGCTCAGTCCAGCCCTGCCTATAGATCAGCCCAGCCTGGCCTATAGCTCAGTCCAGCCTGGCCTAGCTCAGACCAGCCTAGCCTAGCTCAGTCGAGCCCTGCCTATAGCTCAGCCCAGCCTGGCCTATAGCTCACCCCAGCCTGGCCTATAGCTCAGCCCAGCTGTGCCTATAGCTCAGTCCAGCCTGGCCTATAGCTCAGTCCAGCCTGCCCTAGCTCAGTCCAGCCTGGCTTAGCTCAGTCCAGCCCTGCCTATAGCTCAGTCCAGCCCTGCCTATAGCTCAGCCCAACCTGGCCTATATCTCAGTCCAGCCTGGCCTATATCTCAGTCCAACCCTGCCTGTAGCTCAATCCAGCCCTGCCTATAGCTCAGCCCAGCCCTGCCTACAGCTCAGCCCAGCCTGGCCTAGCTCAGTCCAGCCTGGCCTAAAGCTCAGCCCAGCCGTGCCCATAGCTCAGTCCAGCCTGGCCTAGCTCAGTCCAGCCTGGCTTAGCTCAGTCCAGACCTGCCTATAGCTCACCCCAGCCTGGCCTATAGCTCACTCCAGCCTGGCCTATAGCTCAGGCCAGCCCTGCCTATAGCACAGTTCAGCCTGTCCTAGCTCAGTCCAGGCCTACCTGTAGCTCAGTCCAGCCCTGCCTATAGCTCAGCCCAGCCTGGCATATAGCTGAGTCCAGCCTGGCCTATAGCTCTGTCCAGCCTGGCTTATAGCTCAGTCCAACCCTGCCTATAGCTGAGGTCTAGCCTGGCCTATAGCTCAGCCCAGCCCTGCCTATAGCTCAGCCCAGCCCTGCCTATAGCTCAGCCCAGCCTGGCCTATAGCTCACCCCAGCCTGGCCTATAGCTCAGCCCAGCCCTGCCTATAGCTCAGTCCAGCCTGGCCTATAGCTCAGTCCCGCCTGGTGTAGCTCAGCCCAGCCTGGCTTAGCTCAGTCCAGCCCTGCATATAGTTCAGCCCAGCCCTGCCTATAGCTCAGCCCAGCCCTGCATATAGCTCAGCCCAGCCCTGCCTTATAGCCCTGCCCAGCCCTGCATATTAGGACAGTCCAGCCTGGCCTATAGCTCAGTCCAGCCTGGCCTATAGCTCAGTCCAGCCTGGCCTATAGCTCAGCCCAGCCTGGCCAAGCTCAGTCCAGCCCTGCCTATAGCTCAGTCCAGCCCTGCCTATAGCTCAGTCCAGCCCTGCCTATAGTTCAGTCCAGCCCTGCCTATAGCTCAGTCCAGCCCTGCCTATAGTTCAGTACATCCTGGCCTATAGCTCAGTCCAGCCTGGCCTAGCTCAGTCCAGCCCTGTCTATAGATCAGCCCAGCCTGGCCTATAGCTCAGTCCAGCCTGACCTAGCTCAGACCAGCCTGGCCTAGCTCAGTCCAGCCCTGCCTATAGCTCAGTCCAGCCCTGCCTATAGCTCAACCCAGCCTGGCCTATAGCTCAGCCCAGCCCTGCCTATAGCTCAGCCCAGCCCTGCATATAGGACAGTCCAGCCTGGCCTATAGCTCAGTCCAGCCTGGCCTATAGCTCAGTCCAGCCTGGCCTATAGCTCAGCCCAGCCTGGCCAAGCTCAGTTCAGCCTGGCCTATAGCTCAGCCCAGCCTGGCCTAGCTCAGTCCAGCCCTGTCTATAGCACAGTCCAGCCTGTCCTAGCTCAGTCCAGCCTGGCCTATAGCTCAGCCCAGCCTGGCCTATAGCTCAGCCCAGCCTGGCCAAGCTCAGTTCAGCCTGGCCTAAAGCTCAGCCCAGCCTGGCCTAGCTCAGTCCAGCCCTGTCTATAGCACAGTCCAGCCTGTCTATAGCACAGTCCAACCTGTCCTAGCTCAGTCCAGCCTGGCCTATAGCTCAGCCCAGCCTGGCCTATAGCTCAGCCCAGTCCTGGCTATTCACCTTATTCTTTGCCCACACATGGACGCTTCCGCATTACGTCATTTCGTAATAGTATTTCCGTTTTAGACTTGCCAAAAACCCTGCAGGCAAGATGGCCGCCCACACTCCCCTCCTAAACTGGCAGAATTACTCCCCCATAAACTAACATATCTTGTATGTAACATACAAAATAAAACAACCCGTAATATCTTAATTTTATGTAGAATGCATAAACATGTAACTGTTTAGTTAAACTTGCATTCCAGGAATATTGTGCTCTAAAGATGACGTTAGAGGCTCGAGACACACGTTTTGCGCCAGCGTAACCTATGTGGGATTCGAAATAACGCATCCAAGATAGAAAACGTTATGAATATATCCACGTTATAAACAACAAACTAACGCAGCGCTGGTGATCCGTATGGAAACAGTGTTACTCGAAATGGTTAAAAGTTATATCAATTGCTCATATTGCTCAGCAGACTTGGAGTATGTTATGCTTCAGTGCGTACCTCATTACAGTGCAACGGAATTTACAACAGTGACCCTCGCTGCAGTATACATCCCACCACAGGCAAACACCAATAACGCACTCAAAGAGCTGCAACACGCGATCAACGCACAGGAGGCCAAACAGCCTGAAACAGCGCTGGTAGTGGCGGTCGACTTCAACAGGGTTAACCTGAAAAGGAGAATGCCCACCCTTCATCAGCACATCCACTTCAACACACGAGGCAAAAACATACTGGATCAGTGCTATACAAACATCCCCCATTCTTACAAGGCGACACCCCGACCCCCCTTCGGCAAATCGGACCACGCCTCCATCTTCCTCGTTCCCAGGCACAAACAAAAACTCAAGCGACAC
This sequence comes from Poromitra crassiceps, assembly GCF_964638095.1. Classification (NCBI taxonomy): domain Eukaryota; kingdom Metazoa; phylum Chordata; class Actinopteri; order Beryciformes; family Melamphaidae; genus Poromitra; species Poromitra crassiceps. Next base: position 3,360,308 of record NC_139634.1, read on the forward strand.
CCCCCGGCCCTCCGAACCGCCCACTGCTGGTCAGACCAATCAGACGACATCCTGAGAGACTGCTTTGGCCAAGTAGCATGGGAGGAGTTCAACACAGGAGGCTTGGAAGAATATGCAGAAACGGTGTCATGCTTCATAAAAAAATGCACCGAGGACATAAAAATAGTAAAAATAATGCCAAATCAGAAACCCTGGATCAACAGCGATGTTCGGCGCTGCCCTTCACGCCAGGACCACCGCCTTCAAGTCCGGAACGCCTGAAGAATACAAACAGACACGATACGCCCTCCGAGTCTCAATCAAAAAAGCACGGAGAGAACACGGAAAGCAGCTGGAGTCTAAACTGGACACTAACAACCCCAGACATCTGTGGAGTGGACTCCATGCTGCTACAGACTTCAAAGGGGAAAAACAACAAAACCCAAACATATCACCCACCCTGCCGGACGAACTCAACGCGTTCTATGCAAGGTTTGACCCCTCTGCCAGAGCGCCCTCCCCCCCTCCTCTCCTACCCCTCTCTGCCACCTCTCCCCCCCCACCCCTCACCTCTCCCCCCCACCCCTCACCTCTCCCCCCACCTCCGCCACCTAAACAAGTTCCCTCCTGCTTCAAATCAGCAACAATCATCCCCATTCCCAAACAGCAGAAAGTGTCCAGCCTCAACGACTGGCTATAGCCCTCACGCCCATAGCCAGCAAGTGCTTTGAAAAGCTGGTTATATCACAGATCCGCCCCATACTCCCCCCGGACCACGACCCGCTCCAATTTGCATACCGCCCCAACAGGAGCACAGCGGATGCAGTAGCACACGTGCTCCACACCACCCTCTCGCACCTGGAGGGGAAGGACACCTATGTGAGAATGCTGTTCGTGGACTACAGCTCAGCATTCAACACCATAGTACCCTCCAGGCTGGTAAGCAAGCTCAAGGATCTGGGACTAAACACAACAATGTGCGACTGGATCCTGGACTTTCTGACAGACCGCCGCCAGGTGGTGAGAGTGGGCAACCTCACCTCCTCCCCACTGACCATCAGCATAGGAGCGCCCCAGGGATGCGTCTCCAGCCCCTTCTGGTACGACCTTAACTCCCACGACTGCATGGCGACTCAAACCTCGAACACCATCGTGAAGTTTGCAGATGACACAGCGGTCGTGGGGCTGATCTCCAGGAGCGACGAGACGGCCTACAGAGAGGAGGTGGGGGCCCTGGAACAATGGTGCCAGGACAACCACCTCTCTCTAAACGTCTCCAAGACCAAGGAGATCATGGTAGACTACAGGAGGGGGGGGGGGGGGGGGGGGGCGCACACCCCCCAATCACCATCAATGGCACAGTGGTGGAAAAGGTGGACAGCTTCAAATACCTGGGAGTCAACATCCACCAGGACCTGACATGGGCCAGCCACACCGCCACTGTTGTCAAAAAGGCCCAACATGGACTCAGACGCCTTTGGGCTACGGGAACTGTACCACCATGGACCGCAGGGCGCTAAGAAGAGTGAGGCGCGCGGCCCAGCACGTAACAGGATGTGAGCTACCAGAACTGCAGGAACTGTACAATCAGCGGTGCCTCAGGAGGTCCCTGAAGATCATCAAGGACACATACCACCCCCATAACAGCCTGTTCTCCCTGTTACCCTCAGGGAGGAGATACAGGGTCCCAAAAGCACGAACAAATCGCCTGAGGAACAGTTTCTTCCCGCAGGCCACGAGACTCCTTAACACACACAAATAAACAATCATGTAGCAGCTGCTACCATTACACATGATAATTATGCCTATGTTATTGCACCTGTGCAAACAGAATGTTTAATCATGTTTGTTCTAGAAAAGAAAAGAAAAAGTTGACTGTTATTGCTTGTTGTTCTCTTGTTTTACTGCATCTATATGCCCTGTTTTTGCACTGTTATACTGTTATTTGCACTATGTTGTAACGGAGCCTACAGCACAAGAATTTCACACGTGATACTTGTACTACGGAGTGACAATAAAAATCTTGAATCTTGAATCTTGAATCAATTTGGTCATTCAGTGGCATTTTACTGCCATATAACATAACTAACTAGCGGCTAATATTAGCCACAGTAGGCAACTAGCACTGAACCGGAAGAACAAATACGTTTGCGTTGAACGTGGAAGAGAGAAAAAGTGGGCGTGGTGAATAAGGTGAATAGCTCAGCCCAGCCCTGCCTATAGCTCAGTTCATCCTGGCCTATAGCTCAGTCCAGCCTGTCCTATAGCTCAGTTCATCCTGGCCTATAGCTCAGTCCAGTGGAGGAAGTGATTGTAATTAAAGATAGGTAGCTGAGTGTGCGGCCCGGCCGTACTGAGCCTGTTAATCTGAATCCAATAGGCAGCAGGAGAGAAGGGCTTGTAAAGCACAGGCTGTATTGAAGCTGGATCAATGCAGAGACGCCACTTAACATGCTAATGCTGCTCAGGTCAACGCCAACTTCCTGCCTGCTGGCGGTGGGCCAACATCTACTGTTTAACTCTCCTCCTCTCTTCATCTCCTCTCCTCTGTCCTCCTCTTGTCCTCTCTTCTATATCCTCTCCTCTCCAGGTATTCCCACATGCAGGCTTTCCCTCCTCTCTCCTCGCTTCCCTTGCCGGATGCCTTCCGTCTGCTCTAGTTCCTTCCTCCACCTCCTCTTCCTTCCAAGGATCCCACATACAGTAGGTCCTTGAAATCATCGAAAGTTATTTGTGAGAGCAAAATCAAGGCCTTTGAAGTTTTTGAAAATAGACATGGGTCATTGAAAGTGCTTGCATTTATATATTTTGTGCAGTAGAAATCTAATTTCTTTTGACATTTCTTTTACTTAGTAGATAGGCTACATTCCTCTGTGTGTACGGTAGTTCTCATTACAAAAGTCTCAAGCTATGCCGTGTTGGGTCCTTGGATTTGATGGAATAAGGCCTGGAAAGTCCTTCAACAGTCTGTGAATTTGATGTTTAAAAGGGGCTGAGAAGGGGTGTTAGGGCATGATAAGGTCTGTTTGGTTCAGATTCTTCCAAAAGCACCACATTTTACATTTACCTCTCAAGGTCACTAACAATCAGTAAATATTATATTCAGGAGCAACTTTTATTGAAATAACAAAATGCTATATGTCTCTGTGTGCATTTAAATCATAAAAATGCAATACAAGGATCTGTTTAACAACAACAATTACTATACATTCTGGTTTGCACTATATGATGCCAGTACATTTGACTGGCTATCACCTCCATTATTACAGTTTTTCCACAATTGTTAACACACAAAAAGCAAAAATTCTGCACAATTTGCACAGCCTTCACTTCATGTACACCCAATTTGGCACTACTTCACACTCTGTTATCTGCATTAGACTCTGACTTTCCTTCTTTACACTCTGATGTCAATTACACATCACCTTGTTGTCAAAACACTACACACAATGTTTCGTTGTTGCACACACTTGTCAAGTAAAATCTCAAAGCATCAACCTACAACACACAAATACTCAAATCTCTAAACATTCAGGTCTGTTGAGCAATTTGCAATCAGGACTGCAGCATACAAGTGCCTTGAGCCTCTGTTTTGTTTGTTGACCAATGGAGAACTTTGAAGAGAGAGACAACCAGAAAAAAGTAGGCCTACAATGAGACATTTTACAAAAGGAGAAATGGTTCATTCTCCATGTGTCATTGTCATTGATATGGTGTGTTCCATGATTGTGTTTTCAATTTTGCACTTCAGTGTGCTGTAAATGCTTGGTAGTGTGCAGCAAATGCTTAGTTGTGTGTACTCAATGAATATGTGTGTGTCATTTGAAAACATGGCTGTGTACCAAATGAAAACACAAGTTCCATTTTGTGAACAGTTAAGAGATTTGATGGCAAAGAGTCATCTGGCAAAGGGAGTGTCAGGTTTAGCATTGTGTGTGTGAGGTTTTCAGTTTTTGATTTTATTTGATTTATTAGACAGTATGCAATACATAAGTAAGACAAAATGCTGCAGTGTCAGGGATAAAACGAAAAAGTCCAGGACTTATTTCCATCGTTGTCCCCAGTTGTGTGTGTATTGTTTTGAGAAACGTGTGTTAACAATTGTGAAAAACTGTAAGGCACCCACCTTCGTAGTTGCATGTGCACCTTCCCAGCATGCCTTGAGGCAGCCGCAGTGCAAGACAATTCTCCTGGAGTCAGGCCACCTCCTCCTCCTCCTCTGATCTCCTTCTCACCTCTTTTCCTCTCCTCCCCTCCTATCCCATGTCCTCCCCTCCTCTCTCCTCTCCTCTCCTCTCCTCTCTTTTCCTCATCTCCTCCCCTCCTCTCTTCTCCTCTCTTTTACTCATCTCCTCCCCTCCTCTCTCGTCTCCTCTCTTCTCCTCTCTTTTCCTCATCTCCTCCCTCCTCTCTCCTCCCCTCTCTCCTCCTTTCCTCATCTCCTCTCCTCTCCCCCCTCCTCTTCTCTCCTCTCTTTTCCTCATCTCCTCTCCTCCTCTCCTCTCCTCTCCTCTCCCCCCTCCTCTTGTCTCGTCTGCTGCTCTTCTCTTTCACACTCATTCCTCCCTGCTGTTGTAAAAATCATATTCAGGATATTCGTCCATTTGAAGATATGAGAAAATAAAAGACTATTGATTGTCTGATAAACTGCCACTGATGGCAACAAAATGTGAATAAAGTCAGTGTAACCCCTTGTCGAGTGTGTGTGTGTGTGTGTGTGTGTGTGTGTGTGTGTGTGTGTGTGTGTTAGCTGGAGGCAGTCTATGGGAGATGTCTTGGATCGATGCAGTGTATTTGTGTGTGTCGGCCCTTAGCTATCCTTCCAATTACACATTTCCAGCAGGCAGCGCGGCCGAGCGCGGCGCTTTGTTAACGCCTTAATGGATCAGCTATGGGAGGTGTGCACACACACACTTACACACACACACACACACACACACACACACACACACACACACACACACACACACACACACACACACACACACACACACAGATAAAGCTTTACAAGGTAAGCATTCTCAAATTGATTTGTTAAACAGCGTTTTGAGCCCCGGCTCTCTCTCTCTCTTTCTCTCTCTCTCTGCAACTGTGTAATTACTGTGAGAGCTGACGATGTATGTGTGTGTGTGTGTGTGTGTGTGTGTGTGTGTCTGTGTGTGTTGATGTTAATGTGTGTTTGTGCGTCAATGAGTGTGTCTGAAGATAATTTCATAAAGTGTGTGTGTGTGTGGTGTGTGTGTGTGTGTGTGTGTGTGTGTGTGTGTAGCTCACAGCTTCCAGCAGGGCAGGTGAGGGAAGCTCCATCTGTCTGATTACCGAAGAGGCATTTCATTAGGAATTTACTGCACAACAACAGGCCTCCTCGCTCACCCTCTCCCCGCTCTCTCATGTCTAGTGAGTAAAGTAGTACGGTCACACGCTCACATGCTCAAAAGAGAGTGGAGATGGTTGCGGCAGAGTCCTGCACCGGGTCGGGGTTCCGCGGGGCCCCGCCGGGTACCCGCAAAAAAATGCGGGGGGCGGGTAAAAAATACACTTCTGTAAATTGGTGGGTCGGGCGGCGGGTAAAAATTAATAAATGCGGACGGGCGGCGGGTGGAACAACGACAACGTATGAGCCTTGTGTGTTTTTCTGTTACACTCAGATGGAGGCAGGGGGTGTGTCTGGCAGGCAGGGGGTGTGTCTGGCAGGGGGGGTGTCTGGCAGCTGGTCTGACTCGAACAGGAGAAAAGTTTCTGTCCACGTTTTCGCAGTTTGTTTACATAACCGGCATCGTTTCAAGTATGCGCATACTGTGCAATGTGTGACGCTATATGGACTGCACAAAACATTCAAAACTCAGCTGCGGTCAAGGTGATTGATTGGAGACAATACGAGTCGGACAGATAATATAGTAGGCTAACGTTAGCTTCCAGTCAAACATACACACTGGCTGTTTTCATAGCAACAGGCAAGAACATGTCATGGATGGATAGCGTGAAAGTGGAGAGGTCTCATCCCAACGTGGATTTACGTTCCTCCAACAGCAATCATAAAGGCAGTATGGATTATACCGGACATATTGGAAATAGCTGGTAAGTCACTTTGCTTGCTGTAACTGTCTGTGTGTCTGATAGCAGAGCTATCCAGCTGGTTAGTGAGCTAGCAGCTGCTAAAAGCTAATTAACGTACATCAGCTGACGAGTCTCGGCCAGAAAGACTGCTGTTCGCCTCTCGTGTGAAACGGTGGCAGTTTCGTTTGGTTCACTACAAAATGTTTGCACTGCAGATTAACGGTTATTATATATATGCGGTTCCGGGTCGGGGGACGGGTCTCATGTCTGCGGGGCGGGGTGGGTTGCGGTACTGATTGATCATATGTGCGGGTTCGCGGAGCGGGGTCGGTACTGCACGTCGCGGGGCCGGGCGGAACCGGGTCTTGAAAATCAGACCCGCGCAGGACTCTGGGTTGCGGACTACAGGAAGAACCCAACCTGATCCCATCACCCTATTTCTTCGCAACTTCCATCCGCCTCTTCAATGTGCCCCCCCCCCCCCCCGGCCCCCGATGCTCCCTGAGCACACTTTAAAGGCACTATTTGTCAGACTTTTGCCCACTAGATGTCAGTCTGGAGCTGTAACGTCAAAACGTAAACACAAACAGTTTATTTGTGTTTACAAACTGGGTTGCTAACCCAACCTGTACCGGGTGCCGTCTCTTTCCGGCCGTCAACTTACTTTCCAGTAGTCACCAAACTATTCTTGGTTGTCACCTAGTCTATTCCTAGGCGTCACTGGCTAGGGGGCGCCAGAGATCAACAGTACATATATACATCTGATGTATCTGGCAACCACGATACAAACAGAAACTAATATATATATATATATATATATATATATATATATATATATATATATATATATATATATATATATATATATATATATATATGGCGGCTCCTGACCGAGATGGACATTTGGACTTTCTTTTCTTCTTCTTTTGACATTTAAAGACAGATTTAGAGGAATACCTCATTTTAATTTAGCACTAGGATTAGACTGTTGTGATGTCATTATTCAGTTTTAACCATCAATAATTGTTCCTTTTCTCATTAGAGTAAATACTGTACTGTATATTTATTTAGAGATTTCTGTCATTTATTTGTGCTGTTATGGTTATTATTACTTTAGTCACTCACTTCTACACTAGCTTACGCTGCTCCCACTTTTCTTGAAAAATAGCTAAATCTTGCTTCACCCAAAATGTTATTTGACTATATCCTAACTAAATCATCACCCTTTTTTTCCTGGGGACCCCGAAACGCACCCACCCACAGGCCACACATTGCCCCAAAAGTCCCCACCAGGCCCCCCACCAGAAACCAGCGAAGCCCGTCACACCTTCAACGCAGAGGATTGAAAAAAACAAAACAGAACAGCGACAGCCATGGAACAGCCGCACGCTGCGGCCCATACAGACAACAGGTGCGCGCAGTTACGCAAAGGAGAGAGAGAGAGAGAGAAGAGAGAGCAAGCGGCTGGGAGCATGAGGAAACTAGAATGACGGCAACGCTGACTTATGCCTCCGCCATTAGTTCATTCTTGAGTCCAAATCGCCATTTGAGGCAAATTTGAAGAAATTCCGTCAAGGCGCTCCTGAGATGTTGCGTTACAGAGCTTGGAAATTGAGTGTGTGAGGTCACAGTGACCTTGAACTTTGACCACCAAAATGTAATCAGTTCATCCTTGAGTCCAAGTGGATGTTTGAGGCAAATTCGAAGAAATTCCATCAAGGCATTCCTGAGATATGGCGTTAAAAAGCTTGAAAATGGCATTCAAGAGGTCACAGTGACCTTGACCTTTGACCTTTGACCACCAAAATCTAATCAGTTCATGCTTGAGTCCAAGGTGATGTTTGAGGCAAATTTGATGAAATTCCGTCAAGGCATTTCTGAGATGTTGGGCTAACAAGCTTGAAAATGGCGTTCGAGAGGTCACAGTGACCTTGGCCTTTGACCTTTGACCACCAAAATGGAATCAGCTCATCCTTGCATCCAAGTCGATGTTTGAGCCAAATCAGAAGAAATTCTATCAAGCCGTTCTTGAGATATTGCGTTAACGAACTTGGGAATAGCGTTCGTGAGGTCACAGTGACCTTGAACTTTGACCACCAAAATGTAATTAGTTCATCCTTGAGGCCAAGTTCATGTTTGAGGCAAATTTGATGAAATTCCATCAAGGCATTCGTGAAATATCACATTAACAAGCTGGAAAATGGCGTTTGAGAGGTCACAGTGACCTTGACCTTTGACCACCAAAATCGAATCAGTTCATCCTTGAGTCCAAGTCGATGTTTGAGACAAATTTGATAAAATTCCATCAAGGCATTCGTGAAATATCACGTTAACTCATTGAGTGCCAGCCACTTTTGTAGAACGGACGCTCCCAGTGCCAGAGTTTCAGAGCGTTTTCAGTGATTTCTCGAGGCCCACAGAATATTGTGTGATATTACTATGTAAACACCGAACACGCACAAAGAACGATAAGACTCTCTTCTATCATCTGCAAAAAAAAGTTTATTGATACCATTTTCCGTTCTTTAGTTATGAGCCGGAGAAGATAGGTTGTTTTGAGCAAAAAGACACGTTTCAATTTAGAATCTGAGATATTCAGCCTTTTGTGAAAGGAAGCATTTCAAGCACATCATTGACTCTGAAGCTAATATTTTCTGATGTAATGACACCTCAAAAATAATTTCCTTCAAGAAAAGAGTGAAAACAAAGGAATTCTGTTTGGCCAAATAATATTTTTTAGCTGCAACCAGCAGCGCTGGCCCCTGCGTGCGCAGACCCTACACCTTCTTGCTGGCCTTGATTTACTGCTGGTGGGCATCAGATAGCCTATTCTAGCTTGTTTGCATGTCTCTGTGCATCGAGCCTGCTGCTGCCTGGGTCTGTGTTTACTGTCAATGGTTGTATGCTGTAGTGCCCTGCGTGCCCCACCCCCCTCCTCCTCCTCCTCCGTGGGAGTGTCTCTGGGGCTCTGCTGCGAGTGCGTTTGCTCTGCGTTTGCTCTGCACTGAAAAGTGCGCTGCATCCCCCTGCTTTTTCACAGCCTGTCGCCGGCTCCCAGCTGAGAATAATGTAACTTTTCAGAAAGACGCTGGTGTCGGCAACTAAATCATATGGAGGGGCTATCACAGCGGACACGGAGGGGCTCAATTGTGGCAGCAGATGACTGCTGTTCACAGGCACAGCTAACATTATGCTTCATGCATATCGATGCAATTTCTGTTTCCCCATTACTTCTTCTCTCTTTTTTCCTCGCCTTTCTCTAATCTGGAGAGCACTGTCGCCACCTAATGGGTCCCTAAAATAGCTTTTACACATTCAACAGCCACATACTTTCACAGGAGATGGATCTGGCTTTGATGCACGTCCCACCGTCAAAAAACGCAATTGACGAACATACTCGTCCTTGGCACTCTACGTTACTAAACCAATTGACGAACATACTCGTCCTTGGCACTCAATGAGTTAACAAGCTGGAAAATGGCGTTTGAGAGGTCACAGTGACCTTTGACCTTTGACCACTAAAATCGAATCAGATCATCCTTGAGTCTAAGTCGATGTTTGAGGCAAATTTGATGAAATTCCATCAAGGCATTCCTCAGATATCGCGTTAACAAACATCGGACGGACGGACGGACGGACAACCCGGATCCATAATGCCTCCGGCAGGCGGAGGCATAAAAACAATCTCGAACTGAGCATTCACATGAAAACACCCCGAGCCATTCACAGCCAGTCCGTCAGCAAAAGACCCGACAAACAAATTACAGTAAAGTTTGGCTCTTAGCATCAGCTGTGTGAGCAGTAGTGAGATCAGTCTCTGATGCGACAGAGCATAACATGACGTGCAGCCTTACAGATTGCTTTAGATCAATTAAGTTATTATAGCCAAACGTTATGACAATGCACAGCAGAGCTGCAGGTGTGCTGCCATGTTGCTGCACGCTATGAGCATGTAACTGAAGTTGGCCACAGTGTAGCTGCTGAATGTTGACAAACTTCATTCATAGTTTGCACTTTATTGATGTTTACCGGCCGGCTAACGCTGAACCGGAAGAACAAATACAATTGTGCCTTACACGGAAGAGAAAAAGTGCGGGCATGGCAACATAAGGTGAATAGTGCGACTCAAGTTCACGCAAACTGGAGTCCCCATCTGCCTACCTTTGGTACAAATATAATAAATATGGTTATTTATGGTTCATGCATTCTTCCCCATCAGGAGGCTCAAGGAAAAATATTTGTTGCGGGGAGGGTCAAGATGAAAAAAACAAAATCACACCCCAGCATATCCCTCCCCCCGTACCCACCCCGGATAAATAATGAACAGTCCCTTAGAACATTTGAAATAGAACACCGACTGTTAAACAGGTATAAAATCTGACTGGAGGGAGGCTTTAAGAGAGGTCTAACTACCAATGTGACAGACAGGGAGTTCGTCTACCCAGTGTTTGATCGTTATCAGTGTGAAAGACTTTGTCCATCTGTCCTTGGGGAACAGACCATAACAACTGCTCTTTCTCCTCGCCACTCCTTTCCTACTTTCTCATTCAATGTCACCTCTACCTCTGCTCTCTCCTACTCTTTCCTCACACACATACTGAGATAATTGTCTCCGTGGCAGAAAGAAAGTCAGAATGTCTGCTCTCACCTTGACTCCCTGTCAAAACTAAGATCTAAACTTCAATAGCCACATCAAATCGAAAACGTTGTCTTACTACTTACTTACTTGTGAGAGTCAAAGGAATAATTTCCAAACAAGACCTATAACAGTTAGGGGTGGGAAAAAAATTGATTCTTAGATGCATCGAGATGCGGACGTGGATGATTATGAATCGATCCACAAATGTAAAAAAAAATAAAAAAAATAACATTAGTTGTAACGTGATGTTGACGGAACGAAAAGGCGAAACCAAACTGTGAGAGCGAGGCAGCAGCCGGACAGTTTAAGTTGTGGCGCACCGGCTTAAACAAACGTGTGTGAAGATGTCAGACACACCGGCTGTAGTTGCTCCCAACCAGCCACCAATTTAGCAAGCAATGCTATTAAAGCATCCACACAACTCGGAAAGGACGAAATTAATCACAAAATCCATCGCGACTTTTATTGCCACGATGGATATACATCCGTACTCAGTCGTTGAGAACCAGGGATCCGCGCTTTGGAGCCGAGGTACAACGTTCCATCTCGCCGTTTTTTTACCGACAGTGATCACCAGACTGTACAATGAGACCAAAGCCGAAGTTATGGACTCACTGAAGAAAGCGGGTAGGATAGCTCTAAATTGTGATGCGTGAACATGCATGGTTACTGCGCACATCATCACTGAACTCACAGTGGCAGCTAGCGTCTCACGTACTCCAAACAAGAATGATGAGTGACTGGTGCAAATGTGGCAGAGCTGCTACAACATGTAGAAGAAGTGATTCAGAATAATGCTGAAGTGGAGTTAATTTACTATAGGATGACACAACTGGCACACTTGTTTCTTTTCCTGTTGGTTCTTTGCAATGGTGCGAAATATGTTGGCAAATGTAACCTTCCAGTTGACACATCTCTTCCATTTGCTTTGTTAATAAAATATAATGGAAGTAAATTCATCTGTTCATTTTAATTATGGATCATTACAATGCAATTTAAAAACACTTTATTTTAAAAGTAGTAACATAGTGAGACAAAGAAAGCATGTATTGAAAAAGAAGATGCATCAAGATGCATCTATAATCGTTTTACAATCGAATCGTAGCCCACTGAATTGAAAAAGAATCAAATCGTGAGGTGCCTAGAGATTCCCACCCCTAATAACAGTACATGTACCCACGCTTTTATTTCCAGTAGACTGGATAACTACTATTTTACTGTTATTGTTGGAGGACACCAAGACTAATGATTTATCTAAGGTTAGGGTTATGGTTTGGGTTAGGCTTAGAAAAATGAACACTTCGGACAGGGCATGTCCACATGCTGGAGCTGAAGTCGGCCCTCCTGTCTGAAATGCAAGGAATCTACCCCACCCCCGCCCACCCTGTGACCCTTACCGCAACCCCGCCCACCCTGTCACCCTTATCTCACCCCCACCCACCCTGTCACCCCCACCCACCCTGTCACCCTTACCCCACCCCCACCCACCCTGTGACCCTTACCGCACCCCCGCTCACCCTGACACCCTTACCTCACCCCCACCCACCCTGTCACCCTTACCTCACCCCCACCCACCCTGTCACCCTTACCGCAGCCCCGCCCACCCTGTCACCCTTACCGCACCCTCGCCCACCCTGTCGGTGCCATGGCACTAGTCCGATACCTCACGAGTCCGAGCTCACGAGTCCGAAAAAAGAGGCATTGGACAGGGGATCATGTCTACAGTATGTTCCCCGGGTTCTATATTCCCCGTTTTTCACTAACCCTAAACCTAACCTCCCCCAGACCCTAACCCAAAACCTAACCTCTCCCACCCCCACGAACCCAAAACCTAACCTCTCCCACCCCCACGCCTAAACCTAACCTCCCCCAGACCCTAACCCAAAACCAACCATGAGGTGTCGGTCTCGTGAGGTGTCGGACTAGGGGGCAGTCCCCACCCTGTCACCCTTAACTAGAGGCATATGAAATCCATTTTAATCCATCTTATTCTTTCCCAAATTCTGTTTTTTCCATTTTAATTGGTTGCTACCATTAGAGCATGGCTGCTGGAGCGGTGTTTTTCCTTGTTCCTCAGATGGCCTTTCGAGAGTAAGTGATCATCACACGTTTCTCTCCACAAAACCTTCCGTCATCTCCCGAAAGCTGAATTTCTGTCCAATTATGGCAAATTCTGCAGTTTCCACGTTTTACAGTTGATTCCATTTTTATTGGTCAATTTCGCGATCCCGTAAATCATATGGCTCTACCCTTAAAACACCCCCGGCCCACCCTGTCACCCTTACCGCACCCCAGTCCACCCTTTCACCCTTACCACACCCCCGACACTGTCACTCTTACCGCACCCCCAGTCCACCCTGTCACCCTCACCGCAGGCCAGTCCACCCATTCACCATTCACCCTTACAATTGCAATTACACATCTGACCTAACTAGGATGACTTGTGGGGTGCCTCAAGGATCCATTATGGGGCCCGTTCTCTTCAACCTTTATATGCTCCCTCTAGGCCTAATTATGCAAAAAAACAAAGTAGCCTATCATAACTACGCAGATGACACTCAGTTGTATATAACTCTTTCCTCAGCTGACTATGCTCCCATAGAATCATTGTGCCAGTGCATTGATCAAATAAATAACTGGATGTGCCAGAATTTCCTACAGCTAAACAAAAACAAAACAGAGGTGATCGTCTTTGGTCCCAAAGAACAAAGGCTTAAAATCACTGCACGCCTTGAGTCTCTATCCCTGAAGCCTAAGGATCAAGTCAAAAATATTGGCGTTATTATTGATTCCGATCTCAACTTTAACTCCCACATCAAGTCAATCAGAAAATCAGCTTTTTATCATCTTAAAAATATAGAATTAGGGGCTACATGTCCAGACAGAATCTAGAAAAACTAATTCACGCCTTCATCTACAGTAGGTTAGACTTTAGACTCGTCTTTAGGCGGAACTAATCTGCCGCGCCGGTGTTTCAGAGTAAAAGGAACGTAACACCATTCGAAACCACATTGCCGCAAAGCAACACGGAGCTGTGAATTAAGAGCTCAATAAAGAAACTAAAGAAATTAAGAAAGGATTAAAGAATGAGCATGCAGCCTAGAAGGAAGGAGGACCCACAGCAAGAAGTTTAGCCCCCTATTAGTGACAAGCAGCCTACGAGGTATGTTTAGTTTAAGTTTGTTTTCTGTCTATACATTATGCTGTGTTGTGCTAATGTGCTAGCTACATGCTAACGTTGTTTAGCTGCAGAAATGTAAATGAAGACACGTACATGCATTTCCTTGTAATTTAATTTATTTTCTTTCTCTTTCAACCCAGTTTTCACGGGTTCGACTGTACATCGTAAACTCAGTATTTTCATCAAGACCTCATCACGTATTTTACTTGGGGAGCTATAATCATCATCACCAACACCACCACCATCATCACCAACACCACCACCATCATCATCATCACCACCACCACCAGCATTGGGTATGGCCGTATGGTACTGGCGGTGTAGTTATTGAGAATGTCATATGGAACCGGCCTGCGATGCCGAGGCTAATTCTAGGATTTACACTTAAATTATTAGCTGCCAGACTTAGTTCCACCTTTGCGCAGATTCCTCTGTACCGCCCCCCCCCCCCCCCCCCCCCCCCACTCTTCTCTCTCTCCTCCTCAAATGTACTTCATTGGCCTGACGTACACCCCCGCCGCCGCAGCAGCCCTAGATCCGGTCGTCATCGTCCCAGCCACCTGTCGTCACTCTGGGCCATCTACCCACTACTCCTTCGCCTGCCTGACGTCCGCCCCCCCCTTCCCCTGGCCTCATCATCACCACCGACCCCTATCCTCCCCTCTTGGTCGATGTCACCAATGCGGACTCATGGATCCATCAGATCACCCTCGTGGAACTCCAAATCTTTTTTTTTCACCTAGCTAATTAGCTAGTATTCCCTGAACTTACGAACACTTAAATACTATATTTTCTATTTCTTCTTGGACTCTACCTTTTACATTTAACTCTCTTCCCTGATCTTAGGATCATTACATTTTCGTATTCCTTTTGTTGGACTCCTATTTACATTTTAAATTTTCTGTTGTTTTGTAAATTTTATTTTCATAATCTGAAACTCTGTAAATGGTTTAGCCCGGCATCTTCTCGCCCTGTCCCGGAGGGGGGTCCCCAGATGGGGTCCATAGCTGGGCCCCTACAGTACATCGCCCCTCACAAGGTTCCTATCTCAGCCAACAAGTCACTGAGGCAATCCATGTGGTGGAAAGGTTTCCTTGTGGGCACTGAGGGTGAGGGGGGTGCCGCTGTGTCCCGGCCTGGCCTTCTCTCCCATGCCTTATGTGTGTGGGGGCGGGGGCCGGGGTGGGGGGCATCGGTGCTCTCCATCACTGGTCGAGGGTTGCCGGTAGGTTAGAATAGCTTAGGTTAGGCGATAGATTAGCTACAGCCTAACTGTAGGCTGTAGACCTGTTATAGTGTTCAGGCTAAAATCAGACTAGAGCAGAATAGGACAGGCCAGACTAGGCTGTAGATTAGCTAGATTCCCTGTGTCCTAGTTAGTTCTGGTTAATGTCTAGAGTAGTCAGATTGTCTGATTTTCTCCCCCCTTTTCCTGCTCTCTCCTTTCTCACACTCTAAAGCATGCCACTCATTCTACTCTAAAGCATGGCATCCCCTCCTTTCCCTGTTCTCTCCACATACTCTCTCTCATACTCCCCCTGCTCTCCCTCCCCACCTCCTACCCTTCCTGAACTCGCCCCCCCACTGTTCTAAAGCATGGCATCCATTCTATTCTAAAGCATGGCACCCATTATCTTTCTCTTTCCCCCTTCCCCTGCTCCTTCCCCACCTCTCCCTCCCTGTTCTCTCCTCCCCCACATTTCCCATTCCCTCCCCACCTCCCTTTCTATGCTCTCTCCTCCCCCACACCCCCCACTCTCCCCCTCCCTTCTCCTGCTCTCTCCTCTTCCCCCCTTCCCCTGTTCCTTCCCCACCTCCTCTCCTCCCCAACATTCCCCATTCCCTGCCACTTCCTGCTCTCTCCTCTCTCACATTCCCCCTGCTCTCCCTCCCCTGCACCCTCCCCACCTCCTCCCTTTCCTGATCTCTCCACCCCCACTATTCCCCCACTATTCTAGCATATTATAGCATGGCACCCATTCTACCCCAAAGCATGGCACCCATTCTATCCTCTCCCACTATTCCGCCACTATTCTAAAGCATGGCACCCATTCTACCCTAAAGCGTGGCACCCATTCTATCCTATATTTTCTATATTTCTCTATCACATGATTGTTCGATGTGTTACTATTACTACTGTAATTTGTTACTGTTGTGTCAGCTAGCCCTCCTTTCCCTGTTCTCTCCATATAATCTCTCATACTCCCCCTGCTCTCCCTCCCCACCTCCTCCCTTTCCCGAACCCCCCCCCCCCCACTATTCTAAAGCATGTCATCCATTCTATTTTAAAGCGTGGCACCTATTCTCTTTCT